>NW_021166911.1:0-7500 GCF_900634415.1 Cottoperca gobio | reverse complement strand
CTACAGGTGAACAGAGTCAAACATGTAACTAACAGATATCATGAAGCTTCCCCACTTCATGACTCACATCAACACAAGTTTATATTACAAGTGTTTAATATGTACATGAGGCGTTATGTAATGTCGCTGTGGAGAGTTTAAATCTACACACACACACTCTGATGTGTGTTTTGGAGGTTTTTGCCTGGAGTGTCTCGCCTCAAAGAAAATTTAAAGAACATGTGTGACGCTCAGGATTTTTCATAGTTTTACCGGCCTTTGTTTTATGAAGGTCGTGTGAAACGTATTTTTTCCATGACCTTTGATTTCTTCATTAAGCCAAACCGATGCACTGTTCCTGCAGGTTTCGTTTGTTACCAGAATTTCTGAGCTACAAAATATGGTTCAAACAATCTGAAAACATGTGGATGGAAAACATTTCTTAAACAGTGTTTTCAAACGTCTCCGTTTTAGTGTGAGCATGGCAGTAGAGAAACTAAAGCAAGTCGGACTCAGAACAAAGCCTTGCTTAGCGCTTCTCTTAGCATGTTGAACTAGCTGGGCTAGCCTGGGTTGTTACTGTATGTGGTGTCTGTACTGTGCGGGGTTAAGACTGGGATTCAGAGGTTCTTATAGAAGCCACACATGTATTATATTGTATTGATGCAGAGGATTTGAGGGTACGCATGGCAGGCATGACATTTGTTAAGCCTCTACAGCCGTGATCACATCGGACTTTCTAGCCAACACTTTGGACAGAATATATTTACTGCAGATATTATTATTTATAAAGTACATTAAAAACCAAAAACAGTTTTACCAAACTATTTACAGAGAAAATAAATATACAATTAAATGGCGTCGGCCAGAGGTGAGCGAGGAGTTAAACTGCAAAGAAAAAGGTTTGATCACATTTCATCAGATGATTTCGGTGGATGTCGAATAAGAGGATCGGAATTAAAGCTGGTGCCAGTCAATGCAGCGCCTTTAAAAACAAAACTAAGCTTCTACTAATGACAGAGATGTCACAAAACCACACATTTATTAGTTGATACCAACACCATTGAAATTCCACGATCTTCGATACCTACTTGGATACCGGGTTAAAAAATAAAACAATAAATCCATTCAACATCCTTCCTTTATTACTTTTTACTGGTTTCTGTTAAATGGCTCATAATTCATCTAATATCTATTTTATATTGCTGTGAAAACATCTTCAAACAACTGGATTTATTCAAGTTTCTTACCAAAAATATAATTTTACAAGAATTTACCTTCACCCAATACTCATTTTTACTGAATAGAGCCCGAACGCACCGTAATCTAACTCTATGGAACCTCCGTTCACCAGCTGCTAACGGCTAACGTTAGATAGCTCTCCTGCAGATTTCAACACAGATTTGTTGTTCACAATGTAGCAGCGTCAGGAATTAATACGGTGCAATAGTGAGTTTACTGCGTCCAAAGCACATTTTATATCGTCCCCGGGACGCCGTTAGTCTGGTGCCCTGACGGTACCCGTCACGTATACTATTTATTATGTTCCAAACAATACTGTACAAATAATATGATCAATGCTCAGATACCTGGAAACACTTTGGTAGTTTCTGTGTAATAAACATGAAGGCTGCAACATGATAATCTAGGTGTTTCTATTTCATTTCAGTGTAATATTAGTATGGATTAGTGTGATTACCGAGCTTTATTGTAAAGTGCTACGTTGTATTTTCTAGAAGCAAATCTACTGCAAATGCTAAAGGGCCGAAAATGGAGACTTGGGTTTTGCCACAAGAGACAGCAGAAGCTAATAATGATCTGTCAAAGCTGTTGGAGGTGATCCTTGCAGTGTCCATGTCCTTTCCAGTCATTTTTTGTTGTTTGGCTTCAGCAGCTTTGTCACTCTTCCAAACTTCACTCCCTGTGGTTTGGATTTGTTTTATGATGTCTCAACTAATTGCCCCAAAACACAACTCGCCTCGATTTGCTCTGTCTTTAGACTTTAGATATAGGGATTTCTATGTGATCACGAACAAAGGCGTTGATATTGTTTGCTGTAAATGTGTGCTTAGGAGTGAAAAAGAAGCAGTTTTGATTTTCCCTTCTCTGAATCCAAAACGCAGTCACCAGTTTGGCTCTGTTGAATCAGCATGTCAGAACCAGTCCTCTCCTCCTAAACAATATGAAAGAAGTGAATGATCCTTGAATAGAAGATGTCTAATCGCTGGTCCCATACACCTCCTCCCTCAACTCCTCAGTCCTGTTCTCCTTAATATTCAGCATCTCCTCTCGTCATTCATGTGTTTCCTCCTTGAATCCATAGCTTTTTGGTTCCTTAGTTAATCTGGTTCCTTGGTCCACCAACTGCTTTATTTCATGATTCTGTGTTTCAATTTTCTGCATTTTCTCTGTTCTTTGGCTTCCTCTTCCTCTGGTCCATAATTTCTTAGGTTCCCCCAGTCCTTGTCTGCTCATTACCTTGGTTCCTTGGCCCTTTGCTTCCTTAAGGCCTTCCCTTGTGTGTTGCTTCCTAAATCCTCTGGTTCTTAGGTTCCTAAGTCCCTGGTTCTTATGTTCCTAAGTCCTCTGGTTCTTATGTTCCTAAGTCCCTGGTTCTTAGGTTCCTAAGTCCCTGGTTCTTATGTTCCTAAGTCCTCTGGTTCTTATGTTCCTAAGTCCCTGGTTCTTAGGTTCCTAAGTCCCTGGTTCTTATGTTCCTAGGTCCTCTGGTCCACAGTTCCTTAGGTCCTGGGCTACTTGATGCCTTGGCTCCAGGGTTCCTCGGTTATTTGATTCCTATATTTCTGGTCTCCTCTCACAGGCCTCGCTCCATCCATCCATGTGTGGGATGCCATGACCAAGCAGACGTTGTCCATCCTGCGCTGTTCCCATGCTAAAGGTGTCGGCTATGTCAACTTCAGCGCCACAGGGAAGCTGCTGCTGTCTGTAGGAGTGGAGCCTGAACACACCATCACAGTGTGGAGGTGGCAGGAAGGTACAAAGTGTATCTCATATTCTCAAATCACCAGTTAGTCATTACATGATGCACAGTTTACTGTCTCACAACCAAAGAACAAGAGAATAGCATTTTTTGAAGAAGGTACCCTGGTGAAGATCATGCGAGGAATGTGATTAAAGTACCAGTTGAAGATAAGCAAAATAAAAATCGGGGAAAGAAGGGTCAGAGAAATAGTTTAAACACAAAGACAGAGTTGTTTTCCACAAACCACATGCGCTGCGGAGACAATAAAGGGAACACGAGCAAAAACCTTTATTACATAAATTTGTGGTGAGCACCAGAAACTTCTATCTGTGTCTCTGGCTGCAACACAGTTATGCACATGTGAATGTTACTTAAAGGCTGCTATTCATACAAATTCTTTTAATAATCCCCATTTTACTAAATGTATCAGTAATCTGATAATATTTTTCTGTGACAGAATACAGTATTTTTTGTATCCTAATTACATAACGCTGCCATATATTCTGTCACTCGCGAAGTCTGTTATAGTTTATTATTCACTATAAATTTACCTTTTTTAAGAAGTATCCACTTGGAAAGTGACCTTTGACCTCCCTGCCAGGCACCAAGGTGACCTGTAAAGGTGGACACGCTGAGCGGATCTTTGTGGTGGAGTTCAGACCGGACTCCGACACCCAGTTTGTGTCTGTGGGAATCAAACACATCAAATTCTGGACTCTGGTCGGAGGTTCGCTCGTGTACAAGAAAGGGGTGATTGGCTCGGTGGAGGACGGCCGCATGCAGACCATGTTGTCTGTCGCCTTTGGTGCTGTAAGATAACAATTTAGAGTAGGAAATACAAATCTGCAGCTTTTTATGAATTTCTAGTGAGTCAGTGTCTCTCCTCCAGAACAACCTGACGTTCACCGGCGCTATAAACGGAGACGTGTTCGTGTGGAGGGAGCACTTCCTGGTACGAGTGGTGGCGAAGGCACACAGCGGCCCGGTGTTCACCATGTACACCACGCTGAGGGACGGACTCATCGTCACCGGGGGGAAGGAGCGGCCGTGAGTACAAATCAACACCCTTTATCCCAACTCGACTTTTATTACCTGCTTCTTATTGTTCTGGCACCTGTATGTCAGCATAACATCACATCACATCTTCCATCTTTAAACTCCAGTCTTGTTCGTTTACCTGTGTACGTGTCACCCAGAGGGCCATATATTCCTCTGGGAACCTCCGTGATCGCCAATGTGCCAAACTCCTCCTTCCGTTTTTCCAGTCCGGAATGTGATTAACATATTTTAAAGTTGATTATTGTTAATCTGCTGAAACACATGGTTAGCATCGCCTACACAACTTAAATGGAAGTTAAATAAAAGGTGGAGCCAGGCTTGACGGGGAGTAGGTTTACCTGGATCCACAGTGTCTGTAGCATCTTCCTCACAATGATACATCGAGTGATCGTTTTTAGAGACTCTCACCCGCATGGATCCTCCAATACTGGTCCCTGTGATGCGTGATGGTATATTACATTACAGTTCATTTAGCTGACGCTTTTGTCCAAAGTGACAATAAGTGCAAACAATCATGAGGATACAACTCCAAACAGCAAGAATCTTTCAAGTACAATAACAACTCTGAAACAGGCTGGTTTTAAATGAACGAACATTTATCAGTGTTTCGCACACATAGACTTCACATGAGAGTATATTTGACGACACATCTTGCATTTGCGTTTGAGAGAACGATTTGCGATGGAGTAACTAGTGGACTCGCAGCAGAACGCCGGGGGGAGCTCCGCTCTGCTGGTGTGGCCTCGGCGGGGCTAAGGCCCAACATGCTGCTGCACGCCGCTCCCCCCTCGTTGGCTGACACATTATGCACACAAGATTAAATTCACAGCCCGGTGCATAGAGTACGAACTCTGAAAATAAAACCAAGATGTTTGTTGGGGACAGGACTAAAGAGGGTGGCGCCGTGAAGCTCTGGGATCAAGAGATGAAGCGCTGCAGAGCATTTCAGCTGGAGACCGGCCAGCCGGTGGAGAACGTCCGCTCCGTCTGCAGAGGGAAGGTACCACACAGATCACAGCGTAAAGCTCTCATGCAGCCTAAAGGCACTCAGTGCATGGATTGGTTGAAGTGAACTTATCACATTAAGGCCTCCAGCTACAGAGCATTTAGCATTATTCTGACGATGGCATCAAGGCGCAGAATATGGAGGCGCTATTTACACTACATTACCATATTTTTTCATATTATCAACATATAATACCGGTAAACCGTGACACCCCAAGTCAGAATATTTGCAGAATACTAGCTAATGAGTTAGCATGCCATTTGCACATTTATTAGAAATTTGCATGAAATGTTTGCGCAGCATACAGACAGATGCTGCACTTAATGAGACATCCCGTCTGCAACGTTCTTCAGGCCTCAGCTGACATATGTGTATATATGTTGCATATTAACTGGACCTACAAGAACATGTATAACCCTTTTTATGGTGCATAAAATACTAAGCTGTTAAAATAATAACATGTAGCCGTCGTTAACGTTGTGGAAAGGTGCTGCAGTGGTTTAGCATGTTAGCTAGCTCACGTACAGTTAGACTACATCAAGGTTTTTTTAACGAATAGGCTGATTTATCTTTATATTCAAAACTTTATCAAACAATAATTTGGCGGCCCCCTGCAGTAACTCTGAGGACCCCCTATGGATCACGGACCGCCTGTTGAAGACCTCAGTGTTAGACACTTCCAGCAGATTTGCGGTAGACTGAATAATCAAATCCTAAAGGAAGTGGTTTGTTGAAGGTAGGATATTCTTCCTGACTCGTCTCTTTTGGTCTCAGGGTAAAATCCTGGTGGGCACCAAAGATGGCGAGATCATCGAGGTTGGAGAGAAGAACGCCGCCTCCAACACCATGATCAACGGACACACTCAGGGGGGGATCTGGGGTCTGGCAACTCACCCTTTCAAAGATGTCTTCATCTCCGCCAGCGACGACGGCACCATCCGGATATGGGACCTGGCTGATAAGGTGCTGGGGGGGCACACTGCCAACAGAATATGAGCGTTGTAGTGTGTGAAGTAGAAAACATCAACAATTAAAGGAAATACGGGGGCGTCATTTTGTTGGTGAAATATTCCTTTAACCGTCACATGTTCTTGTTTCCCATGTTAGAAACTTCTGAACAAAGTGAGTTTGGGTCATCCTGCCAAGTGCACGTCCTACAGTCCCAACGGAGAGATGGTTTCCATCGGGATGGAGAACGGAGAGTTCATCGTGCTGCTGGTCAACTCGCTCACCGTGTGGGGCAAGAAGAGAGACCGCAGCGTCGCCATCCAGGACATCCGGTACCACGTCTTTAAAATAGAAAACATATATTTATTTATTTAGTCTTGATAGATTGTTGAGGCAGCACAAACAATACAAGAAAACGTTCCCCTCAAGTTCGTTAGTTTTGCTGCGTTTCTGAAAGTCTTTTATTCTGTAGTTAGAAATAAAAAGCTAGAAACACAATCGACAGATAAAAGCAGCGTCTGCTCTACATAGAGCTGTGTATGTTTGGTATATAAATCTATATTTAGTCTTCTCCACTTCCTCGTATTTCAGGGACTTTAACAGTTTTAGTTTCAGACTCAGAAGTGAAAGTAGTAAAACTACCGTCTGAAAATACAGATACAAGTAAAAGTCCTGCGTTCAAAAGTAAAAATCTAAGTACTTATTGTACAGAATAATATATAATATCACATTATTGTGTAATAATCTATAACTGGATTAATGCAGCGTTAATGTTGCAGCTGTGTCGTGGATATTTATCGCTCACAACATTGAAATATGAAACAGAGAGGAATCAATAAAGCACAGACACAAATATAGTTAACAATTATTATTTTGTTGTACAACAAACAAACAATAATGAGAACACTACCTGCTTCCAAGCACAACCATGTAGAGCTCTGACTGACAAAGCAAATCTTTACCTTAAGTATGAGCTGTTTTGAAATCACACACTTTCTGAAACCCAACCTTTCAATCATCATTATTGACTTGTCCAGACTCTATGGCGCCACGGCAATCTATGCCATGTGGAGGTAATCTTCTCATGACCTTTGAGAGGCCCCCTTAACTTCCTGAGGGCTTGGGCCTCATGTTATGTCTTCAGACATGAACATATGGTATATATCATCAGTACACTTAATGAATAAGACATTGATTATTAAGTCTATCTTAACAGCTGGTCGGAAAGTTTTACTTTCTTCATCTGTAACAATAGTTTCCTCAGTGCTTCCTGACACATTGTTCCTGCGGTTCCTCTCGGGTCCAGGTTCAGCCCAGATAACCGGTTCTTGGCGGTGGGTTCGGTGGAAAGTGCCGTGGACTTCTACGACCTTTCTCTGGGCCCGTCCCTGAACCGGATCGGCTACTGTAAGGACGTCCCCGGCTCCGTCATCCAGATCGACTTCTCCGCTGACAGCCGACACATCCAGGTGAGAGAAACGGACTCCGTGTCCTCCGGAGTAACGTCGTGTTTCATACGTCTCCA
>NW_021166910.1:227500-342161 GCF_900634415.1 Cottoperca gobio | reverse complement strand
GTGTGTGTTGTGTGTGGCTTACAGAAAAAGAAACGGGCTCCAGCGGGAGGCACTGAGATGTTAGACCCACGATCAGCGCTCTATGCAGGAAGTCTCGGAATGACGGTGGAGGGGGAGAGGACTGAGAGGCCAGTTGAAGAAGAAGATGAGGAAGAAGAGAAGGTAAATGATGCCTTTAAATAACCTTGTGGGAACACCATGTGATATACTTGTGCTGCTAGAGAACTGACAGCATCGGCTTAAACACAGTTTTTGGTTGCTCCGTATTCCTTTAAATGCTGCCACGATTCTTATAGTAGATATGTATATATAATGTATATGTATATAACTAAGGTGTTGGGTGTAATATGTAATGGGGAGGTGAGTGTGTGGGGGTGTATATAGATTATATGGTATATGTATATTTATATGATTATAGATGAGAGAATAAGAGATAGAGACACATATAGAGATATATGAGTGAGAGAGAAGAGAGAGAAGACAAATAGCGAGATAGATATACACATAGATATCATATATATATATGATCACACACACACGACACACACATATCATATATTATAGATAATGAATGTATGTGTGGTATATATATTATGGATGCATGTATGCTATGTAGTATGTTGTATATATATATATTACTATATGTAGATATAGAGGGGATATAATATATGTGCTATATATATATATATGTATGTGTATATATAGATTATATTCATATATATATGTGTAATGGATATATATATATACATATATAGTATATCAGTAGGATTATATATAGATATATATATATAGATATATATGCGGTATAATATATAGATAGATGGCAGACTAGAGATAGACGGCCGATAAGGCGAGAGATAGAGAGAGAGATACGAGAGGGATAGAGCAGAGAGAAGAGACAGAGAGCTATAGAGAGATATATATATATAATATATATGTATATATACTTATATATAACAATATATATAAATGATATATAATTTATATCATAACTATACAGAGGATTTTGTACTTTGAGGGAAGACCGACTGGACTGCCTCTGAGGGAAGGGAATCCTGAATTTTCTGCGAAAACTGTGCCCAATTGAGAAAAAATTCCCCAAGTGTCAAACGATGCTGCGACTAAAGCTACTAGGTAAGTACGGATACGCCCAAGAACAATGCCCTAACAATGTAATACATAAAACACTGCCACAATGTTTCAGTGTTTTGAAAAATATAATGAACCACTGGATAGTCCGAAAGATTATATTTTCCTGTCAAATATAATGGTGTGTGAGGGGTTCGTGTTTTTTTTCTTTTGCTTGATGAGGAAGAGAATGAGGGAGACACAGAAGAAGAAGGCAATGGCGAAAAAAGAGATAGAAGAGAGAGGGGGGTGCACATCTGTTGAGACATGTTTGTATGATTGGGGACCTCTTTGACAGTAAAAATTGGTTCAAACATTTCTGGCTCTTACCTCTGATGCCGTTGGCCACCCCCGATATAACGCATCTATCGAACATTGATGTCCAACCTGCTCAACTGACCCGAATAGAATACAGTATTTTGGCTTTTTTTTATGTTACTTGGTGATTGGTCCGCCATGGATGGAGTAGAAAGGAAGCATGTTGGTTTGACCTTCTTCTATAGGTAATAAAAGTAGTAGCCAGAAGGACAACATCAGGTCTCTTGGTTGCGAGGGATGCAGCGAGACTGCAACCCCCTAACATAGAAAACAAACTTGGAAATGCCAATTTCCTTCGTTCCTTTCCTTTTCTGCCCGCACCAGCGTTGTTTTCCTCTTGAGGGAGGTGCGTTTAACTTCTAATAATTCTCACAGCCCAGTAGACAATAATATGCTGATATTTATGGACAGATTTTTCCTGTAAATTCAGTTCATACTTGCCAACTACATTTTGGAAATGGCGGAATGTCTAAACTCTAACTTTTCATGTGAACACCGAGAATTATTCCAGAGACAGTCAGATTGGGTCTGTATTTAAAACAGAAGGTTGATTTTTACACAAGCAACACATTCTCCCTAATCTCCCTATACTCTCTACGACGCACCAAGCTTGCTCCTCTCTCTACACCTTCCCCAGCTGTGGCCGTTCAGAAACAATTTTTATTGCGATGTGACGTACACACACAGGCGTAAACATTTAATCAAGCTGTGTGTGTGAGTGTGTGAACAGACGTTATGTAAACGTACCTGAAGTCGAGGCAGAATGATGTCAACATCCTCTCTGAGTGAAGAAGCTCGTCAATGAACTCGTTCCCACATGCATCAGTTCAACTCTTATTACAAAAAGAAAAACGATTTTCTGAACGATTTCCTCATGTAATCCACAACATATTCAGAGTTTAAGACTAAGTCTCTAAACGCTTCCTGGAATTTCATTTTGGCCCAAACCAAAAGAATAAAAACCAACGTTGTCAAAACAAACCTGTTTTTAAATAGAAGCCCAAATGTGTTTAATACAACTGATAGATCGGCCATTGTACTGGAGAGCATGTTTGATTTAATTAAAGTCTTCAGATAAGTGCTGTGTGCCAATCACAGGGCTCTATTCCAAAAGCTTAGTGGGGAATATTTCAATTTAATTTAATGCAATTGTATTAATCTATGAAAACAATTTGATTTTGGGCAAGTAAAAACAGACAGGAAACACAGAACTGTCCTTCAGCTCCACAGTACACCAGGCAGATGGCTTCTGGGATGAACGGCACCGAGTGCTGGTTGGACACCACCTGGGGAGGCGTAAGCTCCGCCTGACAGGGAGCATCTGGAACTGTGGGTGGAGGACATGGGTACTATTCCCCATGATGTCATAAGCCTTTGCCCTGACGTGCTACTCATTGAAGGAGGTTAAGCTTCGGAGGGGCACTCCAGTGGGTTTGGAACAACACTTGGTTTGGAGACGCTTTCGGTTTTTGACGTTGGTGTGCTTTCTTAATGGTGTGTCCCGCTCAAACTTCAATATGTTATCAAAGACGGTACCAAGACATTTAAAACTGGTTCACAACATCCACCTCCTCACTGTATAACCACTGCATCTGTCCTAAGAGGCTTGCACCCCCCCCCCCCCCCCCGGTCTTGGTGATGGCCATGCTCCCATTCAGATCCTGGGAGGAGTGACAGGAAGACCATGAGTGATGGTTGGATTAGATGCTCTTACAGTCATTTGTGTAGAAAATGAGCAGGAGGGGGCATATGATGCACCCTTGTGGTGAGCCAGTGCTGGTGTACAGTGTACCTGATAAAGTGCCATTTGTTAGGACTGTCCAGTTTCTTGGCGAGGGTGACAGGCTGTGTGGTGTTAAATGCAGAAGAAAAATCCACAAATAGGAGCCTGGCAAAGGCTCCGTTCTTTATCAGGTGATTGTGAATGGTGTCAAGCAGGAACGTTTGTAAGCATCATCCACCCCCCTCCTAGCACGGTATCCAAACTGGAGAGGGTCCAAGATGGCACCAGCAGTAGACATGAGGAACTTACCAGCTTCTCTAAGACCTTCTTGAACAGAGCCATATGAGTGCAGACTGTTACTGCATTATCTTTGATTAATGATCAGTTCTAGCTTCTTTGTAGGAGAATTATCTGTAGATAAAATCAGTTAAATTAGTTTTACTCAAAAAAGCAGAGGGGAGTATCTGCAGTCTTCCTAACAATTAGGGATGTAAGGCGATTAAAAAAATTACAAGCTTTGTGATGAATTCATCGCGATTAATTGCATATATCAATATTTGCTGTCTAAGCTCCGACGGGGGCTGTCGGAGCAAAAGTCAGGGGCATCTAAGAGCTCGATTAATCTGCATTAATATTTTTGTTGCGTTATTTTTTCTGTGATTAATTAATCGAAATTAACGCGTTAATTTGACAGACCTACTAACAATACAACCTATTTACAAGAAACAGGCTTAATATCTAGAATATTAACGCATAAACTTGTGGAGGATCATCCATCCATCCATCCATCCATCCATCCATCCATCCATCGTTTACCGCTTATCCGGGGGTCAGGTCGCGGGGGCAGCAGCTCCAGTAAGGAACCCCAATCTTCCCTTCTCCGGGCCACATCTGCCAGCTCCGACTGGGGGATCCCGAGGCGTTCCCAGGCCAGTAAGGAGGTATAATCTCTCCACCGAGTCCTGGGTCTTCCCCGGGGTCTCCTCCCAGCTGGACGCGCCTGGAACACCTCCCTAGGGAGGCGCTCAGGTGGCATCCTTACTAGATGCCCGAACCACCTCAACTGGCTCCATTCAACGCAAAGGAGCAGCGGCTCTACTCCGAGTCTCTCACGGATGGCTGAACTTCTCACCCTATCTCTAAGGGAGACGCCAGCCACCTGTCTGAGAAAACCCATTTTGGCCGCTTGCACCCACGATCTCGTTCGTGGGGATCAATAAAGGCTTATATTGTCTTAATGTCCAGAATTTAACCACTTGATGTAATATTTCATACAATAGGTGGCAGAATGCGCCTTTAACGTTCCTGTCTAGATATTTGCAAATAAACAACATACAAACAAGTAAATCTGAAAACTTGGGAGTTGTTGGAAGGTGCATATTTCTTCCTTTGATAGAAATAGGCCAGCAGTTTCCCCCTGCTTCCACTTTGTGTTAAATTGGGGAAAAAAGTGCATTTCCAAAATACTCTTTCTTTACACGACCTCCATACACAATGTACAGATCACCCAGATGATAACTTCTTCTTGGCTTGAAAACCGACTAACAGCAGCAGACACAGGAAACCACTATTCTCATTTCATGATGTGCATGGCGCCAAAATGTGCCTACTTTGGGTTGATTAATCAAAAACTCACCTCCATTTCTGTTCTGACTCTTGACCCTTCTGTAATCGTTGTACAGCGGTTCCAAGTATTTGTAGCAATCCACTGCGGTGCCAGTTAACCTCATGTACATCGCTCCGAGTAGACGAACATATCTAAAGACAAAAAACATCAGATGGTTGGAAAAGATTCACAAATAGCCCAGTATGAGTAAGCAGATATTATTTTTGCAAGGCTGTTTATCCAATAGCCTTTAGTAGTTTCTAGAATGAGTCAATCTTTCTATCTCAAAAGCAGTTTCTAGAATTACATTTACTTAACATACACATTTTTATTGCCAGGTAGGTTTTCACATACAAGGAATTTGCCTTGGTGTTTTGCTGCATTACAATAAACATAGTAAGAGAAAATAAAAGATAAAAAGCAATTACTGCAATAGTCAAGAAACATTAATAAAATAGAAACGGTGACAACTAAAATATGAAAAACAACATGGACAATATATCCGTTTTTAAAATTAAAGAGCTGCACATTTTGGAGCAGGAATTTTGAAAATATTGTCGTAGGAATGTGAAAGAGTTCACAGTGTAATGCAAAGAGAACATACGCAATGTACTAAGAGACCAAAATATGTGCTTTAACATAACACATTGAGACAGTTTTCTGTATTTATCAACTATCAATTTCTTATTATTATTATTTATAAATCTACATGGTGACAGTGTGCACAGTGTCCTATGTTTTGTTGGTTGGTTGATGAAGGGAATACAGCACAAATGCTCACTTTTTCTCTCAATGGATTGAGATAGAAACTCACTTGAAATCTTCGTTTTTTATGAACTCAACGATGATGTCTTTTTCAGGTTGAATCTGCAGCATCTTCAGAGTGAGGCAGAGGAAGGGAGTGGGCTTGATGTTTCCTCCAAAAACTCCACAGACAAACTTCAACTCCATGGCTTTGTCCACAACCAGCTCAGCTGTGGATGACACAACATGCACACACTTTATAAAACAGTCACTGTGAAATACCAAAGGACAAAAAGAAAATGTCTCATTATTGTGTAATATGATTTATTTTGTTGTGTTTATTCTCTAGTAAAAAGTAAACAATAAACCCCAATAATAGGCTGATGGACAGTACAAATTACAATATTTATGATCAAATATATATTTGTTATATTTTTTTAAATGTGAAAATGAAAATAGACCTTGCAAATATATATGCAAAGTCAACTAAGGGCCAGGCTAAAGCTGAGCAGATATACCAGGAACTGCTAGAAAGGGATCTTGAACCTGCAGACAAACAGATGCTTTACAACAACTACGCAAAATATTTAAACTTCGATCGAAAAGAGTACCAAAGGTCACTAAGATATCACATGAAGGCAGCAGAGATACCGCAACAATCCTTCTTTCGGGAGAACAGCATCAAAGTTCTGGAGAAGATTAGAGACAAAGGCAGGGACAGAATGTGTAGAGAAATAGAGAAGTTTCTGGAAGAAATATAGGTATTGCATTACCTAAAGGAATCTGTAAGTACTTAATAATCGAGCTGTGTCCATTAAAGGCAGGTTTCTAAAAGTGTCTGGACTTTTGTAGTTAACATTCGTAGTTAATGGAAGACAGAGGCTGTTAAAAAAAATATCAGCACTATCAGCCGAATCCTTCACTAACACTGATTGTTAACATGTTGAAATTATTTGTTAAAATAGATTTTGAATGGATGTTGTTTTCCTTAACTTAGTGTATAAATCTGCTCAGGTTTACACAGTGTACTCTCTCAATTCTTTTTTTTTCTTACTTTTAATGGTGGGGAGGGGGGTGACAGATGTGTCATGTCATATGTCTTTTAAGCTACTGAGTGCCTAAATTTCCCTCGGGATCAATAAAGTATCTATCTATCTGTAACCATGATGTTTTCCTTTGCACTGTATTTTAAGAACACCGTACACTCTATAGCCTTTGAAATTTGCTTTGCTGAAAGCTTTGAGTTGTGAAATATAAAACTGTGATGTAATGTAATACTTCATTTTAAAATTAATATTATGGCCAGATACAACTGATTGTATGTATAGAAAATATGTCAAGTTTGCTTAAATTGTACAAATTAATAAACATGCATTATATACACTATGCAAAGTAGTTTAAACTCTTTTTGTTTTGGTTGTTACTATATACAAGAAATTCAAATACACGACACATCATTTTGCAATACTGCACTTAGGCTGCTGATGGACGGTAATTAAACTTTACATTTTGAAGTTAACATGGATGAGCATTAAACAAATGAAGCTGTATAACAGAGGTATGTGAACGTGTTGGGAACCAAACAATAACCTGCTTACACCAGCAGGTGGCAGCAGCAGAGCGTCATAATGCAGGTGTCTCCAGGTGACAGCTGTCCATGGAAGGACACACAAACCTTTGCAGGCTAGACAACGGCCCCCTGACTGCCATTAGGTATTGGGATGAAATCCATGGACCCATTGTCAGACCCTACGCTGGTGCAGTGGGTCCTGGGTTCCTCCTGGTGCACAACAATGCTTGGCCTCATGTTGCGAGAGTGTGCAGGGAGTTCCTGGAGGATGAAGGAATTGATTCCATTGACTGGCCCCCACGTTTGCCTGACCTAAATCCAATAGAACACCTCTGGGACATTATTTTTAATTCCATCCGATGCCGTCAGGTTGTACCTCAGACTGTCCAGGAGCTCAGTGATGCCCTGGTCCAGATCTGGGAGGAGATACCCCAGGACACCATCCGTCGTCTCATTAGTACACGACGTACATATACAAGTGTAGGCCTAAATATCCATCAGTTTAATACATATTTCTTTGCGCTATTTATATTGTTTACAACTAACAGAAACCCCTGACTTGTATATAAACATGTTATTCTTGTTGTTGGTCATATATAGGCCGAATACTCCAAACTGCTGTTTGGGGCATAGGCACAAACAACAGTCAGAGGCGAAGGCTTAACCCAGAGGCAACCCTCTCGTCCTCCGGGGTGAACTCCAATGTAGCGGCGCACAGCTGGGGACTTGTGAGTAATGTATGTTTCTTGTTATTTTCCTTTCTTCAAGGTTCATTTGTTATCAATATACAACACAGGGTTGCACAACAACATGCAAGTTGTAGTCACTGTTGTGCTATACAGGAAAAAAACAAAATAGTTATGAGCTGTCATCTCAAAACAGTCATCTTCCTTGAGTTCTTTCCTCATTTCATACTTCCAGTCTTCGTTCCTTCTCTCGTTTCTTTTCTCCTACCTTTTGTTATCTATCTTTTCCATTATTTTCTCCCCGTTTCCTTCCTTCTGTACATTTCTCTTTCTTCATTGACTCTTTCAGGCCCTTGGTTTGTCCATCCAGTCTGTGTTTTGTAAAATCTTACGACCGTGTGCCCCATGATGGCCTGTGGGGGGTGCTATGGGAGTATGGGGTACTGGGGTCATTGCTACGAGTTTTCGAGTCCTTTCAGTATACAACCAAAGTGAAAGCTGTGGTGGAAATTCTGTTAACAAAGATGATCAAAAGATACAAAGCATATCTTTGAGTATTTTATTATAAAGAAGGCTTTCTGCAGAAAGGATCAGACCATGCAGCACCAATACTCTACCGGGCGATCTTCGTTCCTACCCTCACCTATGGTCATGAAGGCTGGGTCATGACCGAAAGAACGAGATCGCGGGTACAAGCGGCCAAAATGGGTTTTCTCTGGCGGGTGGCTGGCGTCTCCCTTAGAGATAGGGGGAGAAGCTCAGCCATCTGTGAGAGACTCGGAGTAGAGCCTTTGCGTTGAAAGGAGCCAGTTGAGGTGGTTTGGGCATCTAGTATGGATGCCACCTAGGCGCCTCCCTAGGGACGTGTTCCAGGCACGTCCAGCTGGGAGGAGACCCCGGGGAAGACCCAGGACTCAGTGGTAGATGATGGATGGATGGATGGATGGATGGATATATGCACACATTCGTAACCCCTAATCCATAGTTTTAACTTTCTCTTTTAGATATATGTCATATTTTTATCATATAATTTGTCTGGTAGTTTATTATTGTCATGTTCTGTTCTTTTTCTTGTAAGTTCTTCAGGTTCCATGTTTCCCACCAGATAAGTGGGAACACTATCATCAGGGTAAGTACCACGAGGAAACAATTAATTCCCCACGTGCCGCAACATGATCTAAGTTTGTTGACTGGGGCGGGATTGTTTCTGAGTCTCTGGTATAGGGCCATACTCACCCTCCTGTTGTGACTCTGACCTCCTTGTCACAGTCCCCTTTTAGCTCTTGGGCTGTGTTGTTTCTTCACTGGGGTTAAGACAAGTGTCCCCTATTGGAAACACCTCCCTTTGTAGCCAGACTTCACACAAAGAGGTCTGGTTTCTGCTTCTATGGAGAGTCAGTATCTTTCTCAGGTGTAGGTGATATATGTACCCTTTTACAGTGTGCCAGGTGTAGGAGATGATGAGTCACTGGGTTGATCTGGAACTCTCTTGCAGTGGTTAGTGTGTACCCACGTTGCTCTACCAGTGACCTTTACTGCCGTCTGTGTTGTCAGGAGCACTTGATAGTGTCCCTGCCACCGCTTGTGTCATCAGCTTTTTCTTCTCAGGTCTTTTATCACCACCCAGTCACCTGGTTTCAAGTCATGCAGTTATGCAACGGAGCATTTCATCTTCACACAAAACCGTTGAAGGCAAAGTCCGCCTTGCTGGTCCAATACCTGTATTCAGTCATCTGCCAAACAAGATCTCAAAAGGACTCAGTCCATTCTTCAATCTTATTCTTGCTCTCTTTTGTAGAAGCACAATGGGAAGGGCTTTAGGCCATGATAGCCTTGTTTCTTAACAACATTTGGCTAGTTTGTTTGTCAATGTGCCATTTTCTCTTTCAACAGCCCCTCCACAAACTGAAACTGTCTAAGACACTTCTTCAAAAGGGAGAATTAGCGCATTTTCCCTCTCTGCTAAAAGCAAGTGGACAAGATTACGTTCCTCGTCGACCCTTTTAATACTGAGACGGACTGTTTGAAAGCCCCGCTAGTCCATACCTTTCAACATTGGAATTTCAAAATAAGGGAATTTCTTTGCCGGACTCCGTCCATATCTTAACAGCTCTCAGCCACCAATGTGAACGTAAACACATAAGGGACGGGTATACACATTCAGGAAATACATGTTTATTTAAAGTATGTATTACTTGTACAGACATGTTATAAGATTTATGTATTTTATTTGATGAGTTATTATCATCAATTTATTTGATGATGGATGAGTTGTGTGGCTTTAGTTTTCCCACGACGAGTACTTCCTTGCGAGACGGGAAACATGTCTGCTACACTGCGACTGAAATCAACGCAGAAGTTGAAGGCTACATTGTTTTTAACGCAAAGCATTGACATCTTTCCCTCAGCTTTGGTCACTTGGTTTGCCTCCGACACAGTTATTATCACACTAGTCACGGACGAGGCGGTGGCCCAGTTGGAGATGATTGAACTTTCTGAGAAAGACCGACTGGAACCTGTTCTGAGGGAAGGGATCCTTGAGTTCTGTAAAACTGTGCCAATGGAAAAATATCCCAATGTCAAACGGGCTGCGCTCAAGCTACTATCAATGTTTGGGTCAACATACGTCTGTGAGTCGGTGTTATCTACCCTGAAACACGTCCAATCAAAGTATCGATCTGTTCTGACACACATGTGAAAGAATTGCTTCGAGTGACCACGACGGAATACAAGCCAGATTTGAGGAGGAGAAGTCCCACTAATTTAAAGAAGCAACATGCATAGGAAGATAAAATACTTTTTCACATTTGTTTACTGAGAGTTTGTGTGTGAGAGTGCACACAATGTTCATTGTTGATAACAAATGGCGCCTAAATACTTGTAGGAGAGGTTTAATTCAATTTCTCTCAATATTATGGTGTGTGACATTTACAATAACAATCTGAGCAGAGCTATGTGTGTCTGTCTGTGTGAGGGTGTGTGTGTCTTTGGGAGGGAGGGTCTTTGAGTGTGTGTCTGTGTCTGTGTGTCTGTGTGAGAGAGAGAGGGGAGGAAGAGAGTGAGGGAGCACAGAGAAAGGCTGAGAACAAAAGAGAGAAGGGGGGGGGGTTGCACATCTGTGACTGTGTGTATGATGTGGCTCTTTGCAGTAACATAGTAACATTTTTGGCTCTTAACCTCTGACTGGTTGGCCACCCCTGTACTACACCAAAAGCATATCTGCTGTCTGTGTAGATATTTGCTGTTTTGCCTCCAGCCAATGTCCATGCTTTGCATGCAATTTGCATGCAGGGAGTGGCTGAGCCTGTATGGTGTCATGTAATGTAACTACAGCATAGCCAACTTGATTTTTGTCTGTGTCTGCGTTGCGTGTACCTGTGATTGTTTCCACCTGTTCCTCCTCACCTCTTGTATAAATTGTCCTGTCTCCACTTTTCTTGTGCCAGTTCGTCTTGTCATATCATGTGAAAGTACCAGTGAATGAAGAAGTGTGATTTTTCAGAGAAATTTGTATATCTCCTAGTGAGCGTTTTGAGTTGATCATCGGATTTATAAGTAAAGTATTGTTTTTTTTACACTTTATATTTGCGTCTGGAGTCGTGCGTTTGAGTCTTCCTTCCCTGTGTCCGAGTTGTAACAGGATGTCATGTGGACAAAGGTGTTAGATCATAAGGGAAGGAGAAAAACACAGTCTTTTGATTTATTGTAGAATGCTAACTCGGGAAATTAAAACGATGGGAAATTAATGATCTTTTAGCCTCAGTATCGTCATAAAGGGTTGGAAAACAATATGTAAGAATTGAGTGATTACAGCCGGCTGTAACCTCGGGTGATTTCTTATTTGCATATAAGAATAAACTCTATTGTATCTGACTTTGTTCTTCTCCAGTGAACTTCTTTTGAATCTGACTAGAACTGGACCAGAACTTCAATAGCTTATTAGATTTAATTTGTTCGAGGAAGAGGTCCAGAGTTCACTTCTGGCCCGGAGAAAATTATTTTTCCTCAACAGAACTTCAATTATTGCAAACTTAAACAGTCACCCAGTTTTCAACAATACTATAAACAGACAGAATTATAGACAAATGTTACGGCAATGTGACCAACGCTTATGTGAGTAGAGCCAAACCCCAGAGCTTCCAAACCTGGACCATAATACGATACATCTCATATCTGCTTATAGAACTGTTCTCAAACAGAGCAAACCACAAACCAAGACTGTAAATGTTTGCACGAGTGACAGAATAGAGTCTCTTAACAGATGTTTTCTCCCTACTGAGTGGGTTATCAGCAGAGCGTCATAATGCAGGTGTTTCCAGGTAACGCTGTCCCAGCTCTTCATACTTTCACCAGGGTCACCGCCATCGCATATGAAACAGACATGCAACTAATTTTGACAAGGGGTCATGTTGCGCATCTCACATAGCTTTTATTAATTGTATAATTAACATTACCATGATTTATGAAGTAAATAAACTAGGACTATAATTTGTGATGTCCATGATTGGCTTTATTACTGTTGCATCCAAAAATGGAGTGGCCATTTAAGTGCATCGGCCATCTCCCCAGGTACGTAATCCAAGGCCCTGAACTACAGTCTACCTCAGTTTTGTTGTTGTTTTTCAGTTTAGTTTTTTGTCAGGGAGAGAATTAAGCTGAGGGGGCACAGTGACTTTTTTGGACAGACCTGGACCCCCAATGCTCCACATTAAGCCGACAGGGACATTCTGCTGACAACTGCTGCTCAAAGTGTACACATATACTGAATAGGCTTATATTATGATATAATATTTTATCAGAAGGTGCAGCCATAAAAAAAAATGTGGCATCTTATTCTAGAGAATAAAAGCAAACTAATTATTTGAAAGCAGAAAGCAGAAAATATAATCAACAAACTTTAATAAGTCATGTCTAAGTTCTTTTTTCAGAAATGTGGCTTTCGGTTTCTATTCCTGGGAAACAATAGTCAGGTGAGCGTCTTTAAACGTCTGACATTCACTTCAACTTCGTAGTCAACATTTAAAGCTGCGTGCTCAACAACATCTCATAATTTACAGCAAAGCAGGAGTTGGATATTACTGACTTTATTTCCAATGAACCCAAAGCAGCATCAAGAGCTAAATCCAGCTGAACTAAGTAATATTTAGAGAACTGCTGAGTCGAGGAAACAGTTGAATGATGAAGTGAGCAACTGCTTCTGTCTTTCAAGTAATAACAATCATTATGATGTATTTAATATCTTATTATTATTAAGCCCCAGAGCCCCAGCATCTGGAATACTTGTATTTAATATTTGAAGCAAGTGGGTGGCTGGATAGTTCTTCTTTTCTATCTTGTTTAATAGCTTGCGCCACATTAACGTGCTCCTTGCTCTTTTCATGTTTTTCAAACAAAGGGTGATTGAAATTCTTCGAGCCTGTATAAAACGCACCTGTTTTGTCTGCTAGATGTGGATATCTAGCGGTATATTTTGCACCACATTTCGGAAAGCTCATCATTAGCATCCAGCCACGGCACGTCATGGAGTCACTTTTCAGAAAATAATATTTTCTTCTGCTCCGGCTCGGTTTGCTGTTATTTTGCATGTGGTGAAACGCCAAAGTTAGCTGCTTGATGTCTTTAGTTTTTTTGGACAAGTCTAGTAGTCTACTCCATTGAGTGTTGACAAGAAACAGGTGTAGACGAAATATGTGTTGTTTTGATGACCTATCATGTACGCAAAGGTGCGTAGTGACACAAGTGACGTTACGCTATCCATATTTGTGCCGTGCATGCGTACCTGCGTACCAGTTATGTGCACCCCTGAATATATATCTCATCTGGCTTGGGAACACCCTGGGATCCCCCAGGAGGAGCTGAAAATGTTACTGGTGAGAGGGAATGAAAAAAGGATGGATGTTTTATTTTCCTTATGACTGCTCCATTCATTTTTCCTTTCTTTGTTTACTTGTTTTCTGTCTATTCAGTGCTTCTTACTCCATTCCTTCCTTCCCTTCTCCTTTTCTCCACATGAGATGAACAGTGGTTATGAAAACATAGCAAACTTCAAAGCATATTACATTAACCTACTGATGATGTGTTTTAATAATTGTTATTTTTATTCTCCATCAGTGCTGCTCAGAGTCAAACAACACTGGTGTCCAAACTGCAGGGCCTGCAGTGCCACTTCACCTGGGATCTGGACACCAGCAGGGCCAAACTTTTACGTTTCAGGGAAAAGTTTGAGGATTTTGGCACCGAGGACGGACACAGCTGGCTGGGTCACATTTACAACCTGCGGGGATTCATTGAATACAAGCTGGGATTTACTGAAGAAGCCCAGAGTTTCTTCAACAAGGCTACAGAGGCCTTCTGCCAGATAAGAAATGCAGATGAGGGTCCCTGGTTAGTGGTGAACTACGGGAACCTGGCTTGGCTGCACCACCACCTGGGAGACCCAGCAGAGAGTGAGGCTTACCTGACAAAGGTCGACGCCCTGATGAATGAATATCCATCTCCATCCCAGGACAAGCTCCACCCAGAGATCTGCACTGAAAAAGCCTGGACTCTCATGAGGTTTAGCACAGATAAAATGCCGCTGGCTCTAGATTACTTCCTGAAGGCCATCGAGATGCAGCCGGACATGGTGGAGTGGAACACCTGCCATATCTTAGGGTTAATGTATGCTTCAGAGCACAGCAGCACAGAGCAGGGGGCTGACATCTTGGAGAAAATGAGAATCGCCAAAGAAAAGGATCCAGAGAACTTGTACCTCGCAGTTCACTACCTCGACCAATGTGCTAAGAAAGGAGAAAGAATTGAAGATGAAGCATGTGAGCTAGCCAGGGAGGTTTTTAGAAATCCTGTCAGCAGCTACAGTGGTATTAAACCATTACTTATTGTTTACAGAAACTATTTATCTGTTGATGAGGCCATTGATTTGGCAGAGGAGGTTCTGAGAAACCATCCAGATGAGCGTTATCAGAAGGGATGTGCTGCACTCTGCTACAAATGGAAATGACAGTCTTCCAACACAAAGCCTGATGGACAGAGCAATCAGTCTCCATGAAGAGATGATTTCTCTTTACCCTCATTCCTCACTTAAGAAGAAAATAGAGTGCATTATACATTACTAAGACATTCTGTTGGACGTCAACCAAACTACAACTTTTAAAGCTACTGCCAACATTATATTTGAAAACCTTTAGAGAAGCAAAACATTAGTTAATTCATCGTTTTCCAAAAACTAAAATCACAGTAACACTGAATTTTATGTTTGAGATTTTAGAATAATTCCGTGGAAATAATAATTTGGTACTAATTGCAGGGGAAAACAGTAATTTCCTCAAAAGAAATGCTGAAGTTTTTCCCAAGTAAAGATGAATTCATTTATTGATTGATGATTGAAAACTTTATTGGAGCCTTGTTTAATAATATAATTTCCCAAAGACAAAGTATACATGTTTGCATGTTCAGCCGACCTTTTGGCAAAATAGTGTAACATGAAACCCATAGACTGTTGAAAACACAGCTGTAATATTTGTATCATGTCTTATTTTACTTGACAAAGTTCCTTGTAAATAAAATCCCAGGAGCGTCATGTCATGTCTCGTCGAGTTTGTTGAGTTTTTCATGTTGTAACTTCCTGTTTTGTTGTGTACCTACCTCTTGTTTCTCAATCCAGTTCCCTTTACTTCCTGTCTTGGTGTGGTTTCCCGCCATCAGAGAAGCGAAACGTGAGGGCGGGGGGGGGGGGCATCTGTGTTTTCATCACTGATAAGTGGTGCAGACAACACAGTACAACTCGACTTCACCTTTTTGAACTTAGGGTGTATTTTTTATTTTAGGGAAATGTTGTAGTGTAATGCGGCTGTAGAGAGGGCATACGGCTGTAGAGAGGGCATACGACTGAACTAGACTATGCATGATAACCCTGTGAGCACCTCTCACACAGGCTAGATAAGGATGTGTAATGTCTCGTCGAGTTTGTTGAGTATTTCATGTTGTAACTTCCTGACTTTGCTTGAAAACAGAGCGGGTTTGTTTGCACATTAAGCACAAAGGGTTCGACTCGTGGAGGACAAATAAAAATTCCTCTGTCCACTTTTCCTGAATGTTCCTATGCTCGTCTTGTATGGCTCGTACCTTTCTTTTTTAACGGGAGCAGCTGTTGTCTGTCCACAAACCACATCTCCAGCATCTTCCTCTCGATTTACGGTGGTTTGATGCTCCAAAGACAAATCTTAATTTTCCTCGTTTGTCACGCTTTGTTTCTGTCCAACAGGTGTGCAACTTTTTAATAAGAAATCGATCCATTTTACGTCTGTAGAAACACACGCAAACTAGCATGTAATGGTGAAACGAGTCGTCCGGACTAACGCAGGTTGGTCGTAGTACCCTCCAATTTAAATGTTCAAATTTAGCGATATAAATAATTTTTTTGCAAATGTCCATATTCACAAGCATGCTTATGTTAACATATTTTTAATGAGCTTAAGTTAATTTATTTCTATACTAGCCCACCATGTATCTACCCGTCCAAGAGCACATTCACCATTGTCGTGCTGATAGACCGCCAAAACTGGCAACTCCGCAGTGAGTCAGTGTCGGCCGAGCAAGTTTAAATATCTTGTTTCTGTCTATATTTGCATCTTTTATCAATTATTATTACATATTATTTGTGGGCTAATAGAGCAGACTCAGTGTTTTAATGGGTTATATGTAATAGCCCTGCTTGTTTTTAGTGTTTTTATGAAATATCTGTATTGACTCCATAATCATATCTATCCCCCCTTTATTTAGCCCACTGCCACGCGAGCCACCAATGGCTTGGCGAGCCGCAGGAGGCTCGTGAGCCGCGCAATGAGTAACACTGCTCTAGAGCACTGATACGAGGACGTGTCTTTTCTGTAACACACACACACACACTCACGCACGCACGCACACGCACGCACACGCACACACACACAAACACATCAATGCATAAACACTTGAATCAAGCTGTGTGTGTGTGAGTGTGTGAACAGACGTGGTGTAAACGTACCTGAAGTCGAGGCAGAATGATGTCACACATCCTCTCTGAGTGAAGAAGCTCGTCAATGAACTCGTCCACATGCATCAGTTCAAACTCTATTACAAAAAAGGAAAACGATTTCTGAACGATTTCCTCATGTATCCACAACATATTCAGAGTTTAAAAACCAACGTTGTCAAAACAAATATTGACATTATGGATCCTGTGGGAGAAAATCTCTGAAGCTTGGGCCGAATGTCCTCAGGATCTTCACCACACTATAACAATACTTCTATATTGCTTTCAAAAATCAACAGAGTTCAAGGAGTTTCAATAGAATAAGAGTTTACTGAAGAATCAACACAGTACAGCAAACACGAGTCGGTCCAAGGAGTGATTGAATAACAAATCACACACCTCTTAGTTTATACATTTTCCTTATCTTTCAAAGTTGACACCATTGTTCCAAAAAGTCAGTGAGTAGAGACAGGAGGGGTAGAGAATTCAGACGGTGGCAGGTGTTAGTCAGACACAAGAATACAATTCTCTGTTTCTTATGATGACCTTCAGTTTACCTAAGATACAATGGTCGAGTTTGACGCGTAGGGCTAAAGAAAACATTGCCTATCTGAAAGGAGGCACAGAGAATACAAGTAAAGTTACAGCGATGTGCTGAGCGAGTCAGAAATTAATTAAACCAAGTTTTAAACAATAGTAATGTAACATCTGTTGCCTGACTGTCCTGTCAACCTTGACTTTTTAACCACTGTGCACCAGTAGTTATCTTTTTCTTCAAATACTCCCTAACTTTCCCACAGTGGAAAAACAATTGTGTTTTCAAATACTCCTGACAACAGCACATTCTGCTGACATTTTATCTATACTTACTTAACTAGTGGTGTAACTAGTAACTAATGTTATTTTAGCTGTTAACCTTTACTTTCCATGACCTCACCTTCTGCCTTAACACCATTAAATCTCAGTGTCTGTCGTATAGACTAAAATACTCTAATGATTAACAGTATACAAATATCTTCATGTTTCAGGCAGTTGCTAACTAAAATCATTATTCTGCTTCAAACAATATCCCACAATCCTTCAAGTTAACAAGGATGTTTTCATTCCCTCCCTTCTTTCTTCATTCTTTACTTACTTTTGTCTCTTCGGTGTGTCTTGTTATTTTCCTTATAGGGAGTTTAAAGTGTGTATTTTCTTTCTCATTTTCAATCTTTTTTACGTTTTCTGGTCATTTTTTTCCCACACTGACATGGATATAATTCTGGTAGAGAAATTGAAAAAATGCCTAACACATCTATATAATTTAATGAAATAACTATTTTCTTTCCCTTGCTCCTTTTCATCCTTCCTGTCTTCCTTGTTCTCTTCTGTCTTACTCAATTTCTTTACTTTACTCTTCTTCCTACCTTTCTATACCTTCCTTACCTCTCTCAGCCATCTTTTCTTATCTCTTACCTCATCCCTTTTGGTCTTTCCTTTCATCCTTCTGGCCTCCTTCACTACTTTTTCCCTCCTCTTCTGTTACTGTGACACTCCTTTCTTCATCCATTTCTTCCCTTTATCATTTTACTTCCACATTTTTACTGCTGCTTCATTTATTTTACCTTACTTTGCTCCTTGCTGTCTATCTGATCATGTTTATTTGTGTTGGAAAAATATTCCTAATAACATCACGAAGTCAGGATCCAAATCCAATAAAAGGGTTTAATCAATATTCTTGCAAGAAGGAGCCGAGTTTTATTCATACAAAGGATGATCAAATTCACGCACATACAGGTTGTAAGTTCTGCTGTGTTGCTCACAGGAGCAACTCTCCCAGCCTCAGTATTTATACCCATTGAAAGGACAGGAAGTCATGAAGAGCTTCCAGGTCAGTCTTCCTTTGTTCTACAAGATGGGGGTTTACAGTAAACACAGATGTACTAATCAACTCAGGTCCCAGACGTACTAATTCAACCGACTGAGGACTGTTCTTTGATTGAGCAGTTCACCTTCCTGTCCCCGGCTGTATTTAACACTCCGTCGTTCCTCCTGTCCCCTGCTGTGCTTAACAATTAGTATTTCCTGTATTTTCCTATAAATTTGTCACATACACACTCAAACACAGTACAATGTGTCGTGCAATTATTTTGTGTCAAGCTCCCAAAAGCAACTAACAAAAAAATAAAGAAATATTTTCTTCCTACGCATTCAATGCTGCTTACTCAATTTCTATCTTCCTCCCTTTCTCCACATGAGATGAACAGTGGTTATGCAAACATAGCAAACTTCAGATTATATTACATTAACCTACCAAGGATGTGTTTTTAATAATTGTTATTTTTATTCTCCATCAGTGCTGCTCAGAGTCAAAAAACTAACTCCAAACTGAATGTCCTGCAGTGTCACTTCACCTGGACACCAGCAGGTCCTTACCTTTATGTCTCAGTGAAAAACTGAAGGACATCGGCACCGAGGAGGGAAACAGCTGGCAGGGTCACATTTACAACCTGCGGGGGTTCATTGAATACAAGCTGGGGTTCACTGAAGAAGCCCAGAGTTTCTTCAACAAGGCTACATGATGAGAAACGCAGATGAGTGTCCCTGGTTAGTGGTGAACTATGGGAACCTGGCTTAGAGAGAGCCATCAGGATGCAGCCGGACATGGTGGAGTGGAACACCAGCCATGTTTTAGGGTTAGTGAATGCTTCAAAGCACAGCAGCACAGGGCTGGGGGCTGACATCTTGGTGAAAATTAGAATCAACAAAGAACAGGATCCAGAGAACTTGTACTTTGCTGTTCACTACCTTGAGCCATGTGTTAAGAAAGGAGAAAGAATTGAAGATGAAGCACGTGAACTAGCCAGGGAGTTTTGAGAAATCCTGTCAGCAGCTACAGTGGTATTAAACCCTTACTTAGCGTTTACAGAAACTATTTATCTGTTGATGAGGCCATTGATTTGGCAGAGGAGGTTCTGAAAAACCATCCAGATGAGCGTTATCTGAAGGGATGTGCTGTACTCTGCTATGAAGAGAAGATCAATTTCAATGACAGTCTCCCAAAACGAAGCATGATAGACAGAGCAATCAGTCTCCATGAAGAGATGATTTCTCTTTACCCTCGTTCCTCACTTAAGAAGAAAATAGACCTCGCAAATATATATGCAAAGTCAACTAACGGCCTGGCTAAAGCTGAGCAGATATACCAGGAACTGCTAGAAAGGGATCTTGAACCAACAGATGCTTTACAACAACTACGCAACTCATTTATACTTCCAACAACAGGATCGCAACAGGTCAATAAAATATCACATGAAGGTGGAAGAGAAACCGCAACAATCCTTCTTTCGGGAGAACAGCATCAAAGTTCTGGAGAAGATTAGAGACAAAGACAAAGAAATAGAGAAGTTTCTGGAAAAAATATAGGTATTGCATAACCTAAAGGAATCTGTAAGTACTTATTAATCAAGCTGTGTTCATTAAAGGCAGGTTTCAACAAGTGTCTGCACTTTCGTAGTTAATGGAAGACAGGCTGTTAAAAAAAATATCAGCCATCGATGTAAACAGGCCGAATCCTTCACTAACACAGGTTATTAACATGTTCAAATGTCGTGACAATAATTCACTATCACATTATTTGTTCAAATAAGTATTTTGTTTTACACAGCCACTGGTCAATGTTGCAGTGTACTCTTATATTTTGTCTCTTAATTATTTATTTTTTTCTTACATTTAATGGTGGGGGGGAGGGGGGTGACAGATGTGTAATGTCATATGTCTTCGAAGCTACTGGGTGCCTAAATTTCCCCCGGGATCAATAAAGTATCTATCTATCTGTAACCATGGTGTTTTCCTTTGCACTGTATTGTACATAGTGAACTCTATAGCCTTTGAAATGTGCTTTTCTGAAAGCTTTGAGTTCCATCCAGCCATCCATCGTCTACCGCTTATCGGGATCGGGATCGCGGGGGCAGCAGCTCCAGTAAGGAACCCCAATCTTCCCTTCTCCGGACCACATCCTCCAGCTCCAACTGGGGGATCCTGAGGCATTCCCAGGCCAGTGAGGAGATATAATCTCTCCACCGAGTCCTGGGTCTTCCCCGGGGTCTCCTCCCAGCTGGACGTGCCTGGTAACACCTCCCTAGGGAGGCGCCCAGGTGGCATCCTTACTAGATGCCCGAACCACCTCAACTGGCTCCTTTCAACGTAATGGAGCAGCGGCTCTACTCCGAGTCTCTCACGGATGGCTGAGCTTCTCACCCTATCTCTAAGGGAGACGCCAGCCACCCGTCTGAGAAAACCCATTTCGGACGCTTGTACCCGTGATCTCGTTCTTTCGGTCATGACCCAGCCTTCATGACCATAGGTGAGGATAGGAACGAAGATCGACCGGTATATTGAGAGCTTTGGCTTCTGGCTCAGCTCTCTTTTCGTCACAACGGTGCGGTAAAGTGACTGTAATACCGCCCCCGCTGCTCCAATTCTCCGGCTAATCTCTCGCTCCATCGTCCCCTCACTCGAAGACCCAGGAGGTACTTGAACTCCTTCACTTGGGGTAATGGCTCATTCCCTACCCGGAGTAGGCAATCCACCGGTTTCCTGCTGAGAGCCATGGCCTCAGATTTAGAGGTGCTGATCCTCATCCCAACCGCTGCACACTCGGCTGCGAACCGATCCAGTGACTGTTGAAGGTCACAGACCGATGATGCCATAAGGACCACATCATTTGCAAAGAGCAGCGATGAGATCCTCAGGTCACCGAACTGCAACCCCTCTCCTCCACGACTACGGCTTGATATCCTATCCATGAAAATCACGAACAGGATTGGTGATAAAGCGCAGCCCTGGCGGAGGCCAACATTCACTGGAAACGAGTCCGACTTACTGCCGAGTATCCAGACACAACTCTCGCTTTGGGCGTACAGGGATTGGATGGCCCTCAAAAGTGACCCCCTCACCCCATACTCCCGCAGCACCTCCCACAGTATCACCCGGGGTCCCGGTTATACGCCTTCTCCAGATCCACAAAACACATGTAGACCGGATGGGCGTACTCCCAGGCCTCCTCCAGGATCCTTGCAAGATTAAAGAGATGATCTGTTGTTCCACGACCAGGACGGAATCCACATTGTTCCTCTTCAATCAGAGGTTCGACTACCGGCCAAACCCTCCTTTCCAGTACCTTGGAGTACACTTTACCAGGGAGGCTGAGAAGTGTGATACCCCTGTAGTTGGCACACACTCTCTGGTCCCCCATTTTAAATAGGGGAACCACCACCCTGGTCTGCCAATCCCTAGGAACTGTCCCAGACTTCCACGCAATGTTGACGAGGCGTGTCAACCAAGACAGCCCCTCAACACCCAAAGCCTTCTGAATTTCTGGACGGATCTCATCAACCCCTGCGGCTTTGCCACTGTGGAGTTGTTTGACTACCTCAGTGACTTCCATCAGGGAAATTGACGATGATCCCCCATCAGCTTCCAGCTCTGCCTCTACCATAGAGGGCGTGTTAGTCGGATTCAGGAGTTCCTCAAAGTGCTCCTTCCACCGGCTGATAACCTTCTCAGTTGAAGTCAGCAAGGTCCCAAACCTTGCCGTACACAGCTTCGATGATTCCTCGCTTCCCCCTCCTGAGGTGCCGGATGGTTTTCCAGAAGCACCTTGGTGCCGACCGAAAGTCCTTCTCCATAGCTTCTCCGAATTTCTCCCACACCCGCTGCTTTGCCTCTGACACGGCAGAAGCTGCCGCCCTTCTAGTCCTTCGATACCCTGCAACTGTTTCCGGAGTCCTCCCGGATAACATAACCCGGAAGGACTCCTATTTCAGTCGGACGGCTTCCCTGACCACCGGGGTCCACCACGGTGTTCGAGGGTTACCGCCCCTTGAGGCACCTAAGACCTTGAGACCACAGCTCATCACCGCAGCTTCAGCAATAGAGGTTTTGAACATCGCCCACTCAGGTTCAATGCCCCCAACCTCCACAGGGATGGCTGAAAAGCTCCGCCGGAGGTGTGAGTTCCCCAGGACAGGGGTTTCCTCCAGACGTTCCCAGTTCACCCGCACTATCCGTTTGGGTTTACCAGGTCTGTCCAGAGTCTTCCCCCACCCCTTGATCCAACTCACCACCAGATGGTGATCAGTCGACAGCTCTACCCCTCTCTTCACCCGAGTGTCCAAAACATGCAACCTCAGATCAGATGATACGATTACAAAATCGATCATTGACCTTTGGCCTAGGGTGCTCTGGTACCACGTGCACTTATGAGCATCCTTATGTTCGAACATGGTGTTTGTTATGGCCATTCCATGACTAGCACAGAAGTCCAACAACAAATGACCGTTCGGGTTTAGATCAGGGAGGCCCTTCCTCCCAATCACGCCTCTCCAGGTGTCTCCATCGTTTCCCACGTGTGCGTTGAAGTCTCCCAGCAAGACTACGGAGTCCCCTACTGGAGCCCCCTGCAAAGCACCATTCAGGGTCTCCAAGAAGGCCGAATACTCAGAACTGCGGTTTCGGGCATAGGCACAAACAACAGTCAGACAAGTTTGCTTCAATTGTACAAATTAATAAACATGCTAAATTAATAAACTCTTTTTGTTTTGGTTGTTACTATATACAAGAAATACAAATACACGACACATCATTTTGCAGTACTGCACTTAGGCTGCTGATGGACGTTAATTAAACTTTCTATTTTGAAGTCAACATGGATGAGCATGAAACAAATGAAGCTGTATAACAATATCTCCTAGGACCTAGGACCTAGGCCAGGGATCGGCATCCTTTACTATCTAAAGAGCCATTTTTCCCATCTTCCACCAAATAAGATTTGTCTGGAGTCGCAAAACATGTTTGATAACACAGCTTATAGATGTAATATATAGTTAAAAAGTAGTCCACTTTGAAATAAACAAAACGTATAGCTGCAGCCTAATATCTTAAAAAGAGTAAACTATTAACTACTAAAAAAATAGGCCAGTTAGTATTTAATTTTGTCCGTTTCAGTGTGTTTTCATCCAAATGGAGGTGGTGATCATTTCTTTGGCTTTTAAAAAATTCACAACAGCCTCACAAATGTCCCATAAAATGTCTTTCAACATTACATTTTCTGTTGTTTGCTCTTTTCTCACCACATATCAAGCACACTGGTAAGCCAGCATTGTTGACAGGGAAAACAAATGTATCTGTCCACGCAGAATTAAACAATTTTCCTACGAAACTTATCTTTTTTGTTTTATCCATGGTTAGCATACCATGTTAGGCGGGGGTCTGCAACTCAAGATAAGCCGCCACCTGCAGAGAAAGGCACCGCGCCCGTAGACGCAGTAGAATGTGACGCATTTTTTTGTTGACAAAATATTAAAAAATATTTTATTTCAGTGTCACAATATCATCCATACTGTGGTGAGTGATTTTCCACATCGTCTCATCTTCTGCTCTCCATACGCAGGCAATATTGGTTGGGAGCCAGTTGATTGACAAGGCTCTCTTTATCATGGGACCTAGGGACCTTGCTTTCAGATCCTACTGCAATTGCCAGTGTGATATGTGGCACTGCTTCAGCTGATAATGCATACCATTGCAGTTGTTCTTTAGTGAGAGCACAGAATGCAGCTACACCTTGAGGTCCCACGTAGATGTCCTTGACTTCTATTTGCTCCTTTGTCATGTTTCTTTCTTCCTCCCAGGCTTGTTGATACTCTTCGTCAGGTTGACGCAAGTAGTTATAGGTGCAGTGTAAAGGATCAAGTGGGGGTCCATATGGAGCTAATGTGTTGATCCAAGGCTTCCATTCCATGTAAGTCTTCTGGACTCCTGGAGTGTCTTGACCTTCTGTCAACAGGCGGCTCCAATACACTGTTGTGATAGTTTCTTCAATGTCTTGGGTAGGGCTTGATGTCATCACCAAGATCCTTTGATCTGTTTGATACTGTCCATGCAGATGTATTTGTCCAGGAAACTGTAGAGTCAGTCCATCACTGGAACATAGAATTCGTGCTCCAGTTTTAACCAGCAGGTCTCTCTACCCATCAGGTTTAAAGGACACTTTGGGGAGAAGAGGAAAGGGTGTAGCAGGGATTGTTTACCAAGTGCAGTGACCAATGGCATGGTATACTTTTGTTCTTCTGTTCTTCCCGAGTATTCAACGGTTCGAAGGGTCTTTGTAGAGAGAGGTGGTGTTTTTCCTTTCAAGGAAGTTATACAGGACGCTGTTGCTCCTGTGTCCACCATCAGTTCCATTTTTTCTCCTTCTATCGTACAGGTGACCATTGGTTCATTCTGAGCTGGAATAGCTTCACCTGCAGTTGGATCCTCTGGGCATCTTCATTGTGAGGAGCCATCCCATTCCTGGGAATGTTCCCATGCAGAGAGTGGCATTTGGTGAGTGTTGGGAGGATTTCTTCCTCTTCCTCTACCAAAACTTTGCTGTCCTCTTCCTCCTGCAGGACCTTGCTGTCCTCTTCCTCCTCTTCCATAGGTGGGATATCCTCCTCCTCTACTGTTAGGGAATCCTCCTCTTCCTTGGTAGGAGTTTCCTCCTCCTTGGTAGGAGTTTCCTCCTCCTTGTTGCCCATACTGGTGGCAATCTTTGACCCAGTGAGATGCGCTTCCACAATTAAAGCATCCCTGTGGCGGAGCTCTTTCATAATTTCTGTAGCGGTTGTTACCCCCTCTCCATGCTCCTCTGTTTGGTACTTGCCATGGAGGTCCATTCTGAGGAACTTGTTGCTGTGTATGAGTCTGTATTGTTGTTTCTGGGAATTCTCCAGTATCGTACTGTCCCATTAACATCTGTCTCTTATCTTTCTTATTTCTTGAAGCCTCAGTGTCTTTCTCAGCCATTTGAGCCTTTGCCAATCTGCTGGTGATTGTCAGAGGTTCTTCTTCCTTCTGCACTTCTGTTTGCCTGTGTTGCTCGTCATGATGCACAAGGTGCTCTCTCCAAAGTGCATTAGGCATTGAGTCTAGTCCCACCACACTCTTCAGACAGTTTTGGACATGAGTAGATAGGGCCTTTATCACTGCATGTCTCCACAACATGGTACATGATGGAGAGATGTCATGTCTTTCTCCAGTGCTGTCTAACCAGACGCCTTCGCTTCTTTTCAGGAAAGCATGCATTTCTTCATCATTTCCTTTCTTTAGGCCTGTCACTGCTGTTATGCTGCGGGTGGTGGGAAAAGCGTCTCTCATAGCATCCCAGTAATGATTCCTGTGAGGATTGAAGGATTTTTCATCGTCCTCGTTATTGCATCTAGCGATGAGATCCATGTCTAGCATCGTCTTTTTTCCTTCCAGTCTGCCCATGAGAGTCCTCAAATCTCCCACACACACACGATCTCCTGCTGTGTATTTCTCAAATTCATTAATCCATTTCCGTGCTCCTGAGGTGAGGGGAGGCAATTTAGCCGCCAAACTCTCCAAATCACGATGACTCCAAGCGTGGTATACCATGGGTCCTCCTGGTGTTGCCATGAGTGGCATCTGTTGTGCTGCTCTTTGCTCTTCCATCTTATTTCTGGTTCTAGTCGAAATTGACTGTTCTTTCATCTTCAGTCATCCTTCTACAAAGTATGTCTTGAAGTCACTCTTTTCTTCTGGGGAAATCGTGCTGAGACTCCTTTCAGAATTCCTTGAGCTTCTTCCAGCTTGTTCAAATTCTTCTTCATCCTCATCAGTTTTATCTTCTTCATACTCTGGTCCCTCCTCGCTTGTTGCTTCTTCCTCCAGTTTTTCCAGGCTGTCATAACCCATTCTTTGGCGTGTACCATCATGTTTGATAATTTCTTCCCTTCTTATTGCATCTTCTTTGCGTCTTTCATCCATTCGTACTGCTTCAGCTACCAGTATTTGCTGTTTGTTTGAAATGGTGTAATCATGGAAAACTGAGTATGAATTTGGGGTGCGTAGTACCTCTTTATGTGGATTTGGAGCAGGGTGAGCAGCAAAATGAGAGGGAGAGTGGGCGTTGAGTAGCTTTTCCTCTAATTTTTCCTCGAGTAGTTGGACATGTTTCATCAGGTGCTCTAGTCGTTTCTCTGTTTCTCCCTCCTCTACTTCCAGACATCCTCCCTTTATGCCCATCATGGGTGCCTGTATTGGAGTGGGATTAACAAGATTGTGACTGGGTGCATATGCTGGAGGGGCGGAGGCTTGTGTCAAATCTGGGTAGAGTTGAGGTGTAGGCTGGATAGGTGTAGTTTCTTCATGTTTGGTGCCTTTTTCTTCTTCTTTTGCTTCTCTGATTACACAAATTGTCTCAGGTGCGGTCTGAGGTATGTTCTTGAAGAGTAGAAGGAGATGCATAGCTCTGGATTTTCTGTTTGCAGCTTTCAATGCGGCTTTCTTTACAGCTCCAAATCTTTGTTTTTCTCCTGTCTTCTCCCATGCTGCCATCTTTTGTTGATATTCGCCATTTTCAAATTCGTAAACTGCCCTTCTTTGGTCCTCACTTGGACCTGGTTGATCATCAGTTGGAAACAATCCTCTTTCTTGCCATGCGAGTAGTAGCTTTTCTGTCTTTGCTCGAACCTTCTTTCTTTCACTCGGTTTGGTGCAGGCATCCAATCCTTGGTACATTTGGTCTTTGTACCGTGCTGTGGACACAACCTTGACTTGCTTTGAGCTTTCAGATGGATCCATCATGTTGAAAATTTGAAATTCCTCAAATGTTGTTCAGTCAGTGGAGATACTCAAAATTCAAATGAATTGAGCGCAAAATGAAAATAAAAATTAGAAAAAAAAAAAAAAATGTTTAAAGTTCAAAAATTAATTGAGCGAGAAATAAAATTAAAAAGCAAAAAATGTTTATGTTTTAAATCTAAAATAGAAATGAAATCAAAAAATGTTTACGTTTTAAATCTAAAATAGAAATGAAATCAAAAAATGTTTATGTTTTAAATCTAAAATAGAAAATAAAAATTGGAAGTGTACATTTCCTAAGTTTAAATCTGGAATCAGAAATAAAAAGAAAACATGGAAATCAAAACCATAAAATGTAAATCTGAAATATAAGTATAATCAAAGGTAAATCAAAGGCAGGACTTATTCAAACTTTTTCTCTAATGGGCAATTTGTGACAATTATTATAATTATAACTCTTATTTGAATTTTGGGTGTAAATTCAATTTTGTCCACCAGATGGTAGCACTGGACCCAGTTCGCTGAAGAGGCTGGCAGTCCGGCAATGAACTGCTCCAGTGCCTCATGCCCGACGACGTCCTCCCCAGAGTTGGTTCCCGGCTGGAGACAGCACCTGGCTGCGTCATCTTCTGCAGCCCAATCGGCAGTGGCCGAACCGGAGTGTTTCCTGGTTCGCCCCTCTGGTGGCCGAGCACTGCAGCAGCTCCCACAGGAGGACACGATCCTCCCGCTGGCACGCCGTATTGTGGCAAGGGCTTTTCCCTTCCTCTGACCTGTCCCTATTCAGGTGCCAGTGTAGAAATCCCTATCTACAGCCAGGTGATATGTAGATAGGAGAGGAGACGTGGGACAGGCTCACAGCTGTTTATTGGTACACTCAAACAAATGCATGTCTTATCAGGTGCTTTTTAGATAGCTCCGAGGTTGCTGACTCCGTCCAGCACCGTGTAATCCCGTGGATTTCTCTCGCTCTGGGTAATCCATGTCTGGGGCTCCAGGACTCAGCCTACTGGAAAATGAACAGAACCAGGCCATCACCATGCATTTTTTATGTGACTGATTACCTGATTCCGTTCAGCTCTCTGGCCTCCAGCTGGGACACTCCCGTCTCCCCCCAGCAGCCGGCGCCCTAACCACACCCCACTGCCACAAAGTAATTTTACATTTCTTTCTTTGATTTTAAACTACACGTTTTAATCTAAAGACTGCGTATGTTGGCACAACGACGATCCTTGCATACCTAAACTGTTTTTAACAATACTATAAATGCGGAACAGAATTCTAGACAAATGTTACGGCAAGGTGAACAACGCTTATGTGAGTAGAGCCAAACTATTAAAGTAAACATTTGCAGCAGTGAATAGAGTCTCTTAAAAGATGATTTCTCCCTACTCAGCAGAGCGTCATAATGTAGGTGCAGGGTGCAGGGTGGTGATGGCCTAGTGGTCTAAGAGCGCCTGCTAAATGACCTGTGTCTCCAGGTAACCGCTGTCCCAGCTCTTCATACTTTCACCAGGGTCGGCGCCATCGCATATGAAACAGACAGGCCACTAATTTTGACAAGAGGCCATTTTTCACACCTCACATTAAGCTGAGGGTAACTGACATTCTGTCAGTGTATACACATACTGAATAGACTTATATTATGATATCATAAAATTTGATGAGAAGCTGCAGCCATTAAAAAATGTGGCATCTTTGGGTTGAATATTTCACTCAGTGTGACATCATATTCTAAAGAAGAAAAACAAACTAATGAATTTAAATAAACTTAGGAGAAAATATAATGACAAACTTTAATGAGTCATGTCTTAGTTGTTTTTCCAGATATGTGGCTTTAGGTTTCTATTGCTGGGAAACAATAGTCAGGCGGGCGTGTTTAGACAGAACAAAAATGCAAACGTATGACATTCACTTCGACTTCAGTGTGAACATATAAAGCTGCGTGCTCAACAACATCTCATCATTTTCAGCAAAGCAGGAGTTAGACATATCTGACTTTGTACCAGCGAACCTAAAGGTGCATCAAGAGCAAAAACCAGACGAACTGCTGAGTCAAGGAAACAGCCGAATGATGAGGTGAGAAACTGCTTCTGCATTTCAAGTAATGACAATCATTCTGATGTACTTAATATCTTATTATTATTGAGCCCCAGAGATCCAAAATCCTCACCTTTAGTCATGAGCTTTGGGTAGTGACCGAAAGATTGAGTTCACAAACAAAAGTGGCCGAAATAAGTTCCCTCAGTAGGGTAGCTGGGCTCAGCATAAGTCATAGGGTATGTAAGCTCAGACATACGGAGGAAATTAAGCTTTCCTTCTGCGGTTTTCCGTCCAAATCTTGAAGACTCCGGGGTAGACCCAGAACACGCTGAGGAAATAATATTTTTATATTATAGAATAGAATTTATATATCTCATCTGGCTTGGGAACACCCTGTGTCACGACGCTGGATTTGCGTTTCCTGTTTTATTTTGAAATGTTCCCTTCCCCTTGTGTCATGTCTTGTATTACTTCCTGCCCTTGTGTATTTGCCTTTCTCCCCCAGTTGTGTCTCGTTCCCTTCATTAGTTTCCTCCTGTGTATTTGCCTTTCTCTCCCAGCTGTGTCTTGTTCCCTCATTTAGTGTCTGTGTGTATATATCCCTGTCTGTCTCAGTGTTCTTTGTCAGTTCATTATTTTTGTTACTCTCATGTTCTGCTCATGCTATCCATGTTGCCGTGTGCGTCCCTCGTGTACCCTCGTGAATCTTCGTGCTATCCTGTGTCAACCCTGGTTCGTGTTTTCAGTTCTATTTGTTACCTCGTTTTATATATTGGTAAGCTTTTGCTATATAAAGCTCTCTTTTGTTTAACCTCATCTTGGTTTTTGCATTTGGGTCCTCCTTATTACAAAACGTAACACCCTGGGATCCCCCAGGAGAAGCTGAAAATGTTGCTGCTGAAAGGGAATGAAAGAAAGATGGATGTTTTATTTTCCTTATGACTGTTCATGTTTCCTTTCTTTGTTTACTTGTTTGCTGTCTACTCAGTGCTTCTTACTCCATTCCTTCTAAAGGGTTGGAAAAAGCTGAAGAACTCGGAGCTTGAATGTCGAATCAAAACAGCAATCCTCTAGTTCAATCGATATATTTATTTAACGTGATAAGTCAAACATAGAAAATACTCTCAGCTGAGGACACTTTTCACTTCGCCGTTTCCACAGACTGAACGCTCTAAAAACCCCAGTTAACTGTCTGACGGTTCCGCTTCAAGTGTGCACAAAGGGTTGTAAACATCTCATCTAATACATGGAGTAGGCGTTGACCTTCTCCTCATTGGTCCCAGTTTGGCGCCCACACGCTCCTCCGTCAGCAGTCAGGAAGTGATGGTTTGTTGACCTGTTACTCTTAAAGGGGAAGTGCCCCTATTATGTTTGTAATACATAATTGTGCATAAAATACATAATTGTGCAGAAAATACATAATAGTGCAGAAACATATTCGTAGTGTCGTAATATATTGATTGAGGTAGACAAATACATATGATAGTCTTTCCAGTGTGGATTAATACTAATCAGGATTTATTTACCTGACAATTCCCCCTTTACACACCATTTATGGTGTGTATAATCTCCAGTAAATATAAGGCACCGAGTGGTGTACAAATTCAGCATATGGTATACAAGAATACATTCATATTGCACTTGTTTTTATTCCAGTCATAAAAAGTACCTTTGGTAGAAAACATCAACTTTAATAAAGAATACCTTCTGTATAAAACATCAACTGTACTAAAGAACACCTTCAGTATAATAACAAAGAACTTCACTTTTTATTCCAGCATACAGACAATTAGCTTCAGTATAATAAAAAACACTTCCAGTAAAAGACTGTAAATATCAGTAAACATTAACATCAGTAAAAGACTGTAAATATTAGTAAACTTTTAATGTCTGTATAAGACTGTAATATCTGTATACGACTGAGAGACTGTGACTACAATAAAAGACTGTAGCTACAATAAGTCAGTGGCTTCGGTATGGCAGCAAAAAACACTTTGTAGAGTTATTCACACGAAATTATCTTCCTGGTTTTCGTGTTCCTGCTCTATATCATAGTCTATGAGTAACTTGGTTTGCTCTTGCATAAAAAACTGACCTTTCTCAGTTTCTTTCTCTTTGCTCAGGGCAGTGGTGATCAATCTAGTGGTCAGGGTGTGGATACATGGAATGCCACAGCATCCACATAGGATTATTATGCCTATCATTATCGGTATGAACAATACCAACATCTTATACTGACCAAACCAACGCTCCAGGGAGTCTGTGAAGTAATTCTCTACCCCACTGTTTGATGCTAGCTCTTTGCTCAGTCTGTCAAGTCCCTTCAAAGCTCTGGTAAAGGATCCATCAGGAGCTGTGTTATTTGGGATGAAAGTACAACACATAGATCCAAACAATTTACAGACACCCCCTTTTTCAGCTAGCAACATGTCTAATGCAATTCTGTTCTGTTGAGTCATCAGGCTAGTCCGCCCTAACTGCTCATGCACCCCAGTGAGAGCATCTCTGGTGAAGTTCACAAATCTCTGCTGGTTGTAATAAATGTAATTAATCCAATCTACATTTTTGTTGATAGTGACCTGAGCGAAAATGGACTCCAGACCCGCAAATACTGGATTTCTAGCTTTGAATTCATTGGGCACACCTCGTGGTACTCCTATGGAGTCTATGTAAATTGTGGAGCTGAAACTTCCACCGGGAGCAGAACTTTTAACTCGACTCTTGAGAGTCTCTCCATTAGCCAGATCAGTAAGTTCTTCTGGAGTAAATGGCATTATGTAGAAAGGCATTACCAACTGCACTAATGCACAGGTACCTACCCAGTCTGCTGGTAGATTTGGATACAGGATATGTGTACCACAATACCACCATACATCAGCTCTGGCATATAACATGAATGATATAGGTGTTTCCAGGACTATCCCTTGTGGGGTGACCTCTATGGTAGAATTACACCCTTTAAAATGTCCTACTTCAGTGCCTGTACCTTTGGTTCTCTTGATGCACTCATAATCGCCCTCGTAGGCTCTGAATGGGGGTGGAATGATGTCCTTTCTAGTCACTGGATACAACAATGCTAATGATTTGCAGCCGTTTGGTTCAAGAGATGTGTACAATGCGAGCATGCACTTAATACCTGTTGGGTCTTTCCTCAGATTCAATGGGAATGGCACAGTTGCTAAACTAGGTCTAGCCGTGGCACATGCAACACAGTTTGGCTGATAATTATGTGCAGCCGAATATCTCACCCAATCCAACCATGCATTTTTCTCTTGATATCCTGTCTCCGCTGCCATTGTATCTTTAAGACTATTGACATTCAGATAAGTCACTTTCGTTCTTTTCTTTTCCAAATCAGCATGCAATATATAGGGTGTCTTCCTAGGCTCGATTACCCTTAACGTGAAGCTGAAAAGTGGGTCTTTAGGATTCTTTGATATACCTAAATAGTACAGGCCAGAATCAGTGGAATCGGGATTGAAGATCGTGATGACCACAGGGTTACAATTTGTCGGATGACCATTACCAGGCAAAGTTCTTGGATCAGGGTTAGTATTTGGTGGTTCTTTCACACCGCACTGACATGGGCTTCGTTTTATGATTCTCCATTTTTCAACCAAACGATGGTCTAGATTAATCCATCCTCCGTTCGAGTGTGAAAATACATCGCCAAAATAACAGGGAGGTGTACATAGATACTTGGCTTTATTGGAATCACATTGTGTGCTCCATTGGAAAGCATTAACAGACTTCATGGTGTTTACATCAAATTCAAACGAGGTGATCTTGCCTTCCTCTACTGTTACAGTAATTCCCTCTTTGTTAATATCTACGGTTTCGTCCCGTTTCATGCGTTTCATGCGTAGGTTGTTAGGGGGTGAAGTTTCATTTTGGAATTGGTTAGTTGTTAGATTATCTGGTTCTTTACTTGATTCATGCGGGTCAAACTCCAATGCATTAGCTAAATATCAGCGCTAGTTTAGCCTCGCCTTAGGCCTGCTTTAAACACACTTTACTCACAACAATACAACAATACAACAATACAACAAATCTTAACATGTTTTACACTATGCTTGCCCCAAAGGAGATGATATACAACATCTGAGACTATGAGGCGATCGTCATCGGTTCTCACGTAATTCAGGATTATAATCACTATTCTCCTTTGGTAAACAACACTGGCTTCTAAGCCACGCTTCCCTTAAGTCTTTTAATTAAACTATACCTATCTGCCTTCCATAGGACTTCTTTAACATTAAACTAACTAAGCTTTCTTAGCTACCTTCCGTAGGTGTTTTCGTATTAAACTACATCAATGCAAGCTTACCGTAAGCTTTATCCGGTACCAGACCGGACACCCATTACGGACTTTCTTTGATTAAGTATGAGTTCCCCGTGAACTCTAACCAGAACTTCGTAGGCTTTTTAGTAATTAATATCGTGAAACACAATTAATATCTTCAATGCTTGCTCTTATCACATGCATTTCAACATTCAGGATTGCTTTCTATCGTTTAACAGCAGTTGTATTAGCTATGACCGTCGAACATTGTTGCTGGCATTCATTAATACATTTTCCTAATCTACCTGTAGTGAATATTTGTTTTAACCGGTGTTCACTCTCACCTGATCTTTTGCACGTGCAATGAATACCAGTCAACGATACTCGGCGATCGTTCTTCACTTCTCCTTTCTGGGCCCACCCAGGGACGCCAATTAAAGGGTTGGAAAAAGCTGAAGAACTCGGAGCTTGAATGTCGAATCAAAACAGCAATCCTCTAGTTCAATCGATATATTTATTTAACGTGATAAGTCAAACATAGAAAATACTCTCAGCTGAGGACACTTTTCACTTCGCCGTTTCCACAGACTGAACGCTCTAAAAACCCCAGTTAACTGTCTGACGGTTCCGCTTCAAGTGTGCACAAAGGGTTGTAAACATCTCATCTAATACATGGAGTAGGCGTTGACCTTCTCCTCATTGGTCCCAGTTTGGCGCCCACACACTCCTCCGTCAGCAGTCAGGAAGTGATGGTTTGTTGACCTGTTACTCTTAAAGGGGAAGTGCCCCTATTATGTTTGTAATACATTCAGTGCATAAAATACATAATTGTGCAGAAAATACATAATAGTGCAGAAACATATTCGTAGTGTCGTAATATATTGATTGAGGTAGACAAATACATATGATAGTCTTTCCAGTGTGGATTAATACTAATCAGGATTTATTTACCTGACACTTCCTTCCCTCTTCCCTTTCTCCGCATGAGATGAACAGTGGTTATGCACTAATTGCAGACTTCATCACATTAACCTACTTATGATGTGTTTTAATAATTGTTATTTTAATTCTCCACCAGTGCTGATCAGAGTCAAACAACACTGGTGTCCAAACTGGAGGCCCTGCAGTGTCACTTCACCTGGGATCTGGACACCAGCAGGTCCAAACTTTTCCGTTGCAGGGAAAGGTTTGAGGATTTCTTCACCGAGGACAGACACAGCTGGCTGGGTCACATTTACAAGCTGCGGGGGTTCATTGAATACAAGCTGGGGTTCACTGAAGAAGCCCAGAGTTTCTTCAACAAGGCTACAGAGGCCTTCCGTCAGATGAGAAACGCAGATGAGGGTCCCTGGTTAGTGGTGAATTACGGAAACCTGGCTTGGCTGCACCACCACCTGGGAGACCCAGCAGAGAGTGAGGCTTACCTGACAAAGGTCGACACTCTGATGAAAAAATACCAATCTCCAGCCCAGGATGAGCTCCACCCAGAGATCTACGCTGAAAAAGCCTGGACTTTCATAAGGTTTAGCACAGATAAAATGCTGCTGGCTGCAGATTACTTCCAGAGAGCCATTAGGATGCAGCCGGACATGGTGGAGTGGCACACCTACCATGTCAAAGGGTTAATGTTTGCTTCAAAGCACAGCAGCACAGGGCTGGGGGCTGACATCTTGGAGAAAATGAGAATCGCCAAAGAACAGGATCCAGAGAACTTGTACTTTGCTGTTCACTACCTTGAGCATTGTGCTAAGAAAGGAGAAATAATTAAAGATGAAGCATGTAAGCTAGCCAGGGAGGTTTTGAGAAATCCTATCAGCAGCTACAGTGGTATTAAACCATTACTTAGGGTTTACAGAAACTAGGTATCTGTTGATGAGGCCATTGACTTGGCAGAGGAGGTTCTGAAAAAAACAAAGCATGGTAGACAGAGCAATCAGTCTCCATGAAGAGGTGATTTCACTTTACCCTCATTCTTCCCTTGGGAAGAAAATAGACCTTGCAAATATATATTCCAAATCAACTAACGGCAAGGTTAAAGCTAAGCAGATATACCAGGAGCTGCTAAAAAGTGATCTTGATCAGGCAGGCAAACAGATGCTTTACAACAACTACGCAAAATATTTAAACTTCCAAGGACAGGATCGCACCAGCTCACTAAGATATCACATGAAGGCGGCAGAGATACCGCAACAATCCATCTTTCGTGAGAAAAGCATCAAAGTTCTAAAAAACATAAGAGACAAAGGCAAGGACAGAATGTGTCGCTAAATACAGAAGTTTCTGGAAAACCTGCAAGAGCCATAATGTTTTTAACAGCACTGGTTCTGAATCCAGAACAAATATAGGTATTGCATTACCTGAAAATAATCAGTAAATTAATCAAGCTTTGTCTTTTAAACGCAGGTTTCAACACGTGTCTGCACTTTAGTAGTTAATGGAAGACAGATGTTAGATATTGTCACAATATCTAAAAGATTATTTGTAAAATTGTTTATATAGCCTTTGCAATTTGCTTTGCAGTTAGCTTTGTTTTGTGAACTATAAAACTCTTTGATTGGTACTGTAATACTTAACTTGATGTATAAACTGAATATTATCACCAGCTGATTGTATGTATAGAAAATATGTCTCTCTTGAGAATGAGACCCTGTGTCTCAATGAGATTTTACCTATATAAATAAAGGCAAAATAAAAAAATGTCAATCATTGTCTAAGTTGTATACAATAATAAATATGCATCATGTACACCAATAAAAGTTATTTAAGTGGTTTTTTTTTGTTTTGGTGGTTACTATATACAAGAAACTTAAATACATCTGGGGCATCTGTGTTTTTATCACTGATAAGTGGTGCAGACAACACAATACGACTCAACTTCACCTTTTTGAACTTAAGGTGTGTTTTTTATTATAGGGAACTTCAATTATTGCAAACTTAAACTGTCACCCGGTTTTCAATAATACTATAAATGCGGGACAAAATTCTAGACAAATGTTGTATAATTAACATTAGCATCCTCTCCGGGAACCATTACCTTACCGTGGTGGAGAGGTTTGTGTGTCCCTATGAACCTGAGAGCTGTGTTGTCTGCAGCCTGGTGCCCCTGGTAGGGTCTCCCAAGTCAAATTGGTCTCAGGCAAGGGGCCGGACTAAGAATGGTTCAAAACAACCTCATGATACAGAGGGAAAGAGAAGGAGAGACCCTGCCTGGAGGAAGCCTGGGGCCCCCGTCTGGAGCCAGGCCCAGAGGGAGGGCCCGACAGCGAGTGGCTAGTGGCCGGGATTGTCATGGAGCCCGGTCGGGCACGCCCAATGAAGCTACGTGATGCCTCCCATCCATCCATCCATCCTGTGGGCCCACCACTCATGGGATAAACTGCTGGTGTCGGGTGCGCCGTCCGTCGAGGGATCTCGACGGACCAGACCCGGGCAACAGAGGCTGGCTCTGGGGACGTGGAACGTTACCTCTCTGTGGGGGAAGAAGCCAGAACTAGTGCGGGAGGTGGAGCGCTACCAGTTGGATCTGGTGGGGCTTACCTCTACGCACAGTCTTGGCTCTGGAACCGTACTCCTGGATAGGGGTTGGACTCTATTCTTCTCCGGAGTTGCCCAAGGTGTGAGGCGTTGGGCGGTGTGGGGATACTCATAAGTCCCTGGCTGAGCGCCACTACATTGTCGTTCACCCCGGTGGACAAGAGGGTCCCCTCCTTACGCCTTAAGGTTATGGGGGGACAACTCTGACTGTTGTTTTTGCCTATGCCCCAAACAGCAGTTCAGAGTATTCGGCCTTCTTGGAGACCCTGAATGGAGCCCTGCAGGGGGCTCCAGTAGGGTACTCCGAAGTCTTGCTGGGAGACTTCAACGTGCACGTAGGAAACGATGGAGACACCTGGAGAGGCGTGGTTGGGAGGAACGGCCTACCTGATCTAAACCTGAACGGTCGTTTGTTGTTGGACTTCTGTGATAGTCATGGAATGGCCATAACAAACACAATGTTCGAACATAAGGATGCTCATAAGTGTATGTGGTACCAGAGCACCCTAGGCCAAAGGTCAATGATCGATTTTGTGATCGTATCATCTGATCTAAGGCCGCATGTTTTGGACACTTTGGTGAAGTGAGGGGCGGAGCTGTCAACTGATCACCATCTGGTGGTGAGTTGGATCAAGGGGTGGGGGAAGACTTTGGACAGACCTGGTAAACCCAAACGGGTAGTGTAGGTGAACTGACAATGTCTGGAGGAAGCCCCTGTCCGGGAGATCTTCAACTCACACCACCGGCGGAGCTTTTCAGACATCTCTTTGGAGGTTGGGGGCATTGAACCTGAGTGGGCAATGTTCAAAACGTCTATTGCTGAAGCTGCGGTGAGCAGCTGTGGTCTCAAGGTCTTAGGTGCCTCAAGGGGCGGTAACCCTCAAACACCATGGTGGACATCCGTTATCCGGGAGGACTCCGGAAACAGATGCAGGGTACCGACGGACTCAAAGCGGGTGTGGGAGAGTCTATGGAGAAGGACTTTCGGTCGGCACCAAGGTGCATCTGGAAAATCGTCCATCACCTCAGTAGGGGAAAGCGGGGAACCATCCAAGCTGTGCACAGCTGTGAAGGTTATCGGGCGGTGGAAGGAGCACTTTGAGGAACTCCTGAATCCGACTAACACACTGTGGACCCTCTTGTCCCCCGTCAGGGATAATTATGACAGAGAGGAGGGGGTAGTGTCACACACACGCTTTATTCTCACACAGGTATGGTTATAAACAGGCACAGCTGACACAGGTCGCACTCCTGTCGGTCGCTCTGCTGTCCGCTGCTCTCCAGGATGCTCTGCGTCGTGGCTGCAGAAGCGTCTCCGTCTAGTCTCGAACCCAGCCTACTGCAAGAGAACAGAACCAGGCCATCACCGTGCATTTATTATGTGACTGATTACCTGATTCCGTTCAGCTGTCTGGCCTCCAGCTGGGACACTCCTGTCTCTCCACCGCAGCCGGCGCCCTAACCACACCCCACTGCCACACACCCCCACCGCCCGACTCAGGCCGGGAGCCCGCCGGCCGCAAGCTAACTCCCCCCCCCCTCCGCCGAGCGGGAGAGGAAATCAGCCACAACCATCCAGTTACCCGGCCTATGGATCACCTTGAAGTTGAACGGTTGCAACGCCAGATACCAACGGGTGACTCCTATGTTAGCATCAAATGGCAGTTGGCTTGTTTAACATAGGAAACTTATATAATTAAAACAGTAGACATTTAAATTGCTATTACATTCCTCTCTTTTGATCATATTTGATCATCAAGAATCTCAATAATATATAATATAGGTAACATAGGACATCAATACATACTGGCACCTTGCAGTCTTTAAGTAAGTACATCATAAATATGTCATGGAAATCTAGCTGGGTTTTATATTTACAGAGCCATGAGGTAGATAAGCATTAGTGAGAGGTAGGAACAGAATTATACTTCGGTGTCTGAACATTCAGAATCTGTGTACAGAAATTTACAATCTTCATGTTGTGTTTGGTCCTTGTCTTGGAGTGAAGTGTACTGAACGAATGCTGTGGAAATCATGTTAGATACAAGTTTTCTGATTAAAGGAACAACACAACAGCAGCATGTGGAAGCAATGATGAGTAATGGCGTCAATATCCAGGCTGCCCATGCTTCCCATCCGCCCCCAGTGAGCCAGGACCACCACTCCCAGCCAGAGCTAAGGGGGACGTCCTCGGCTTTCATGTCAGCTAAGAGGGCGTTGAGATGAGATATGGTTGCAGACATGTTTTGGGATGCATCGGGTATGTAGGTACAGCATGAATCACCTATAACGTGGCACAGACCTCCCTTGGAGGCAAACACGAGGTCGAGGGCGAGTTGGTGCTGCAGCAACATGTTTCTGGAGGCTGCCATGTAAGGGGTTAGAGCCGTGAAACCAGAGATCACGATGGCGGTCAGATTTTCTACCGAGGCATGGAGTTTGTCTATGTTGTGAGCATTGTTAACTGCACCCCACCATGGGAAAATTGCCCCTGGGCTAATCACCTCTCTTTTCTGAGCATGGTGACTGGGGTGTCTGAACTCAGGGTAGTGATGGGTAGTGTACATCAGGGTATCTAGAATGGTGATGGTTGGAGTTAAATCAACCATAGCACAGGTTCCTGTCCAGACGGGGGACAGGACTTGGTACAGGGAATCACCGCAGAGCCACACATAGGCCTGTAAGCTTCCTGCTCCAGAATCACTTGGCCAATAGACATTCCTAGATAGATTGGAGGACAATTTTGATAGGTTAATTCTGTTTGGAATATTTGGCTCTACACAGGTTGATTTGTTATACTCTCTTTCGCCGCAGGTGGAATTGAGGATTATTTTACATAAATGGTCTGGTATCTCTCCGACGAAAAACTTGGATGGGGCAAAGTTATTAGGGACATGATATCTTCTTATGCAAACGGTATGATGGAGAGTATTGAGGTGACTAGAATGCACTCTGGAGAGTGGTGTGAAAGTATTGAACGAGTTTACCATTACAGTGTAGGCATTAGTGGAACGGATTTTTGCCTTTTGAAGGTAGTTACATGCGGTTGGGATATCCATGGAGTTAACCTTGTACCATGAATCTCGAGCTTTGTGACCGGGACGAGTAGATATTGGGTTAGTTAGGGCTATCAGAGCACAGATAACTTCAGTCTTGGATAAGGATCTGGGTCTGATCGGGAGTGCCATAGAGGAATCTTGAGGGAACAATGTACACGCATAGCATGACGTGTTCTGGCCTGCAGCATGTAAAAAATAATTTATCACGTGCCACCACGAGTTTGTCCCTAGATTCATATTGGATACCCAGGCATCTGGATCAGGGTCGTTGTGAGGATTTGGAGTGCGTTGCAAAAGAGTGGAAGTCCCTATAGATTGTAATACTGTGGTGGTGGGTACAGAGGGTGATTTTGTTTTAGGTATAATGTCTATATAGAAGGTGCCGCAAGGATCAGTGCCAGACACATAAGCGCAGATGACGTAATAGCCTTTATTCTTTTTGTGAGCATCGCGGAGCTGTAATAAAACAGCTGTCCCTGTGGAGCTGATTTTTGTAATGGATAGGCGTCCCTTAATGTCTGTTTTATCGTCCCATAGAGTGTACCCCCAGTCTTCATGTGATGTAGTCCAGAGGACATGAGCCCACCCTCCTGAACAATGAGTGGCGGTGTAGCCACCATTTTCGACATAGCAGATGTACATATCGGCCCATCCAAGCTTCTTTGGATCTAAACCTGTCATGTACGCACATGGGTCTAATTTCACAGTACTAGTGAAGCCTTCCTGCAGGGTAATATTCTTTTCCCCTCGTTTCACCAATCCGTCTTCCCATCTACTCCTACCCTCTTCGCCAACGTATTGTTTATGCCTATGGATAGTCTCTGTGGTGTCTATTTTTTTTTTTTTAATATCTCCTTCTTTGGACGGATGAACTAGCCATGGTCCTAGGACGAGAAATGTGGGGACCAATAACGTTGCGACGCTGATGATACAATAGACTATTGTTCTTTTTTCCTTTAGACAAAACCTCCAAACACGGCTACCTTTTTCTTGAATTTTGGTAAGGGTGATCATTTTGCTCTAGTGGATTTTCTCCCAATGCTACTGTAGCCAAAACCCCAAACAATGCCTAAACAAATGAGAAAAACACAATTTGCCCAGAAAAATATAAACAGTAGCTAAGTATGGTGTGTGTGTGTGTGTGTGTGTGGTGTGGTGCTGGTGGTAGTTTGGCACACTACTTGTCGTCGTCTGTTTCTTTGTTCTTTTCCTGATGCGTTATTACAGCTTTGCAGTGGCTTGCATGGACCCAAGTAGCTCTTTCTGCAACCTTTATTGCCGTCTGGGTGACGAGGAGGATGAGGTATGGACCCTGCCAAGGACTGGTTTTCCAGCTCTTTCAGCACCGTGTCTCCGGGCTGGAGGCTGTGCAGGGGTCCGTCTGCAGGTGTTGGTAGGGCTGCTACAACCTGGCGGCGGATATCTGCTAAATTGGATGAGAGGTTAATACAATAGCTCAACATAGCATCCTCACACAGAGTCGTGGAGGGGAGAGGCATCCCTGGTGCCGTCAATCCAATCTGAGGAGGAGCACCAAACAATATCTCAAATGGGCTCAGCTGACTTCTTGTTCTTTTCCTCATTCTCATGTACATCAACACTATAGGCAGAGCTTGTGTCCAGGACATCTTTGTGTCAGCGCAACATTTGGCTAGTTTATTTTTGATTGTGCCATTTTCTCTTTCTACAGCGCCTCCACTTTGAGGGTGATATGAGCAATGTTTCCTAATGTCCATGCCAAGGTATTCATTGATTTGGGCTATTGCTTCGTTTGCAAAATGTGAGCCGTTATCGCTTGATAGTTTCTTTGGCAGGCCCCATCTTGGGATAATCTCTCTTAGTAGTATTTTTGCTACTGCCCCTGCTGTTTGTGCTTTTACAGGAAATGCTTCAACCCATTTTGACCACATATCTACTACAACTAGGCAGTGTTTCTTTCCTTCTTATGGAGAGAGTTCTATAAAATCAAGCATGATATGCTCAAATGGACCACCGGGGAGTGGATGTGCACCTGCCCCTTGAACTTTTACAGGTTTACCAGAATTTTGGGTTATGCAAATTAAACATGCTTCACAATGTTTTTGAGCCACAACTGTGAAACCCCTTGTGTACCAGTGTGTATTAATAGCACTTACCATCCCCTCTTTTGACACATGGTCTAACCCATGTGTCAATTTAGCAAAGTGGGGAAAGAAATGGCGAGGTAAACAGGGATTGGAGTTAGGACCAATCCATATTTTAACAGAGGGGTCAAAATGAGCTCCAGTCGAGATCCAGGAGGAGCGTTCAGCTTGTGGGGCCAGTGTTTGCATAGCTGTGAGGGAGGACATGTTATCAATGTAGGAGGGAACTGGAATGGAGGGACATGTGTAAGTGGTCTTAGCAGGGGAGCGTGCTGCAGTCTTTGCTGCAGAGTCAGCAGATACATTCCCCCGAGACACCAGGTCAGTGTTGCTGGTGTGAGCTGTGCATTTACAAACAGAGATCTGAGAGGGGAGTAGAATGGCTTCTAACAGATTAGAAACCAACACGTGGTTGAGGACATGTTTACCGTCAGATTTGAGGAAGGATCTACACTTCCAAATAGCGCCAAAATCATGGACAACCCCAAAAGCATATCTAGAATCTGTGTAAATATTTACGGATTTCCCTTTTGCTAGAGAGCATGCTTCAGTTAGGGCCATAAGCTCAGCTGCCTGTGCTGAGAGGTGACATGGGAGAGGGCCAGAACAGAGTACAGCAGAATCTGAAACAACAGAAAAACCAACACGATTAGAATCATCTGGGTCACGAGATGCGGACCCATCAACATACAGAACGAGATCAGGATTAGTCAAAGGTATGTCTTTAAGGTCAGGTCGTGGTGTGCACACAATGAGTAATTCGGCAACACAGTCGTGTTCGTCACCGTCATCAGGTAAGGGCATAAGAGATGCAGGATTGAGAGTAGTATAACGTTTGACTACAACATTTGGCATGTCCAAAAGGCATGTGTGATATCTTAAATAGCGAGCAGCAGAGAGGTGTGAAGTTCTTTGTTCACACAAGATGAGAGACACAGCATGAGGCACCAAAAGAGTCAATGGAGCATAGCCGACAATGTCACGTGAGGAAGTGAGTGCTTTCTCAGCAGCAGCTACAGCACGAAGACATGTAGGGAGACCTGCAGCCACAGCGTCTAATTTGGAGGAGAAATAGGCAACAGGCCTCTGTTTTCCCCCATGATCCTGCAACAACACCGAAGTCATAGAGCCATTACTAATTACATAATTACATAATCACAGGATCAGCGGAGCGAATTAAACCTACATCATATTTGTGAGCTGCCCATAATGTTCTTGGAACATCTGACAAAGCCAGTGGGAGATCAGAAACATGTGCAAAGTATGTACCTTGTGTGGGAGGCACTCCTGGAGTGTCTTCAGAATCGATGCATATTACAGAGCGGAGTGTGTGTGCTGTACAGTGGATGTCATTTTTATAGACGTCTTTAGAGGGAGAGTACATAATAAATGATGTGTGTGTGGGTTGCCAGTCATCAGCTGACTCCCAATCTTTAACAAGAGGGCCCAAATCTTGCCATTTGTCTGCCGGAGCTTTTGCTAGAGAGACATGTGGCACCGCCCCTGACACTTGATACAACGCTGATTGGCGGGGTGTGAGAGTAACAGAAATAGCGCTGCGCAGCGAGCTCCAATACATAGTCTTCAACATTATCTCATCATTAATGTCATCCATAAGAAAATCCTGCTGAAAACATTGAGATGCACCTCCCTCAGCCACATGAACAGTACAATGCAAATGATCATTAGGCATAAATACAGCATTGGAAAGAACCCGCTGATGGGTCAAATGTATCAGTTTTTCTGATACAGGAAAATTTAGGAGCCAAAGATACACAAATGATGTATCAGGTTGCCATAATGCAGTGTTGAGCATTATGGGAGATGAACGTCTGACTTCTAAACCTTCATCGGTGGAGATGAGGTTGAGACCAAACTGTAATATCAAATCTCTTCCCATCAAATTTATGGGACAGACTGATGATAATAGAAAACTGTGTTTAACAGATGAGGGAAAAGGGTGGCTGTTATCACCTATATCTGTGCATTTTACTGGCATGGAGAATCTTTCTTTAACAGTAACACCCGCAGCTCCAATAGAATGGATGTATCTGCCACTCAACTTGCAGTCAGGCAGATCACTAATTTTAACAACAGAGTGAGTGGCACCTGAATCAACCAAAAATACAATCTTTTTACCTAGGATGTCCAAAGACAGAGTGGGGAACTTCTCATACGAATTCTTAGCATTGTATTTTACATATGTGCCCACTGGTTTCATAACTTCTCCCTGCAGCTGTTCAATAGCATTGACAATTTGTGTGTATGTGTGTGTTTCACTTCCCTGTTCTGTAGCTTCGGGCGGCGCGTGTTCCTCTCCTGTCAGGCTGTGTTCACCGACCTCTCCAATGTCTGTCTGGCGTCAGTTTCCAGCTGTGTAGTCCTGACTGAATTCCTGTTGTTCGCGTCCCTGTTGTTGGTTGCGTCTTTCTGGACAATCTTTGACCCAGTGATCTTGTTTGTTGCAGATGAAACAAGCACCGTTATTCTGTGGAGGCCCTCCACGTCCTCGTCCTCTGCCTCGAAATCCTCCTCTGCCTCGTTGGAAACCTCGTCCACGGGCTCCTTGTGAGTCCTTGTGAGACCAGGCTGTCAGAGTGGAGAGCATGCAGAGTTGAGCTTTATTTTTAGTGTCTTTTCTTTGCATTTCAGAGTGTTCTTTAGCTGCTGTAAGACGTTTTTCAGCATGAATGGCATGACGGCGAACTTCGTCGAGTCTGGCTCCTTCATACATGGCAACACATGTTTCAACAACAGAGGCACTAATGTCTGGGCATAATTCATCGTTTTCCAAAAACTAAAATCACAGTAACACTGAATTTTATGTTTGAGATTTCAGAATAATTCCTTGGAAATAATAATTTGGTACTAATTACAGGGGAAAACAGTAATTTCCTCAAAAGAAATGCTGAAGTTTTTCCCAAGTAAAGATGAATTCATTTATTGATTGATGATTGAAAACTTTATTGGAGCCTTGTTTAATAATATAATTTCCCAAAGACAAAGTATAAATGTTTGCATGTTCAGCCGACCTTTTGGCAATATAGTGTAACATGAAACCCATAGACTGTTGAAAACACAGCTGTAATATTTGTATCATGTCTTATTTTACTTGACAAAGTTCCTTGTAAATAAAATCCCAGGAGCATCATGTCATGTCTCGTCGAGTTTGTTGAGTTTTTCATGTTGTAATTTCCTGTTTTGTTGTGTACCTACCTCTTGTTTCTCAATCCAGTTCCCTTTACTTCCTGTCTTGGTGTGGTTTCCCGCCATCTTCAGCCCCGCCCCTGATTGTTTCCACCTGTTCCCCCTCACCTCTTGTATAAATTGTCCTGTCTCCCCTTGTCTTGTGCCAGTTTGTCTTGTCATATCATGTGCAAGTACCAGTGTATCAACAAGTGTGATTTTTCAGAGAAGTTTGTATATCCTCTTAGTGTGCGCTTTGAGTTGATCATCGGATTTATTGAAGTAAAGTATTGTTTTTTACACTTTACATTTGTTTCTGGAGTCGTGCGTTTGAGTCTTCCTTCCCTGTGTCCGAGTCGTAACACATCAATCATGAGTTGCATGTCGTCGTCTTTCCTCTGGATTCAAACAAACTTCCATAAAACACACGACTAAGGAATCAGGGTCTTTATTTCTGACAAATGTCAGGTCAGAGTGTGAAACTCATTCTTAACATACAGAAACACATTTTCTACATTTACACAGATCCAAAAGTTATCAATAATAGCCGTAAGTATCTGAAGACGGGGCGTACTGTAGGATTGCTCTCTCTCTCAGAGGGTGTGAGAATGAGGCTGAAAGGCTGCAGATGGAGTGAGTGAATATATACTGTCCATACACACTGCTGAGACCGGAGGGCTTTACATTGTAAAATCTTAGACATGTCGGTGGTCCAACATCGAAAATGGAAATGACTTGTAAACTTAAAATTAAAAAAACTCAAATTTCGTACAAGATTTAGAAGCAAGTTCTATGACCGTTTGGAGGTAAAAAATAAAAAGGGAAGATATATAAGAAACATCACTCGTTTCCTCTTCGACTCTTCTTGTGACTCTTTTTTGAACTCCTGTGATGTGAGAGAAACAAAATGACTTTAAATGGAAATAATTAAACAAATAGTTCATAACTAATTACTTAGAAAAGAAATCACACTGGAGATATAGGAACATTAAATACCCTGTTTGTTTCATTTCAGACATTATTGTAAAATAGTGACAACACACAAAGAGTGCTGGGTGTCTCCTTAAATCCATTTTGTTAATGTGCTGAAGATCGTGTGTTGCGACTGAAAGCTCCAGAACAGCTACTCAATTAACCTTGACGTGAGATTGTTTTGTTTGTACTGCTTCCAAGGTCAAGAATCCTTTTTTATATATACTTGAAAACAATTATGTGAAAAGTGGGAAAACTCCATCTGCTGGTGAAGATCGTGTGATACAATAAAAATATCCTGAAAACTACTCTAAAGACTCTGTGGAGAGATAGTTTTGGTACAGACTAAAATGTACCTGTAGCACTGCTATCAAGAAGCACCAAGTACTGAAAGTTGTCAGATTTGTAAAGTTAATGGCTTCTTCTTTGTGCACAGTTCCTGATTTACATTAGTTAAAAACTGTATTTTTAGGCAGAGTTATTGTTCATCTGTGTGTTTAGACAACATTCAGTAACTTTCGCTTCTTGTTTAAAAAAAACATGTTTATTATATGGGATCGAAACACTTGGAACTATACCCTGACCCAATATATGCAGATAGAAAAATGGTTATAATTTTGTGAGTAGATGCAACATTCTTGCATGTTTAAGCAACAACAGCATCATCACTCACCTCTCTGGGGACTTTGAGTGGCTGCGATGTCTGTGGCTTCTGTGATGACCTGAATCAGAATAATGATAGCATAAGTACCAAACAACCATCCTCAAAACATCATTTACAGTAAGGATTTGTTTCTTCTTCTACATACTCATAAGAATCAAGTATTGTGAACATCTGGGTAAAACTTTGAATTCAAATAAAAAATAAAACCAATTGAAGAAATAAAAGTTTGACCGGAACACGAAAACTAAATGACAACGACATAAAATAAAAACCTCATCGAGCTCATCTGTCCAAATAAGTGGAGGTAGAATCAAAGAATAACTTCCTCTCATTCACTGTGGTGTTCACAGTTTAGTACAAATACAATTCAATAAGTGAAATGTCTGCAAAAGAATTCTCAACAAATTCTTATTAGGGTTTTATCTAAATGACCTCCCTGTATACATCCATCCATCTATTATTGTACAGCCACTATAGGCCAGTAGTAGAGCCTACTCTTAAAGTTTCTCAGTTTCGCATCAATGCATCACGCGAGTACCTACCGGGGGATTTGGAGCGGTGGCGTCTGTCTCTGAACCGGCTGCGGTGTCGGCGGGGGCTCTTGCTGCGATGGCGGTCTCTCCGGGGCGATGGGCTGCGAGAACACGCAACAAAAAGACATGAATGAGGGTCATGTATTATATTTTAAAAAGGTGACAAAGGATTTCAGCCAAAAGCGAACATACCTTCGCCTCTTTGGAGATCTGCTCCTCCTGCAGAAAGAAAATAAACACACACAGGATTTGAGCTGAATTCACAATTTATGAAATGACTTCACAAGAATGTAGCTGTGGAAAATGTCTCATTCTGGATGATTAAAACACGAACCGTCTGGGTGAGCGACTGCGTCTGTAACGAGGCGACGGTGAGCGACGAGGTCGGTCGTTGTCACGGTAAAGTGTCTGCACTTTAGTAGTTAATGGAAGACAGATGTTAGATATTGTCACAATATCTAAAAGATTATTTGTAAAACTGTCAGCAGTAATACACTCCATTTGTATGAAAATCCTTGAATAACACTGGTCATTTAAATAGCATCACTGAGGACATGTTAAACATATTGTTACCATAATTCAGTATCACATGATTTATTAAAATAGATTTTGATCATATATTGTTTTTCTTTAATAAGTTACATGTAGGCTATTCGTGTAACCATGATTTTGTCCTTTGCAATGTATTTTAATAACATAATAGACTCTAGAGCCTTTGAAATTTGCTTTGCAGTAAATTTTGTTTTGTGAAAGATAAAACTCTTTAATGCTTAACTTGATGTATAACCTGAATATTATCACCAGACACAGCTGATTGTATGTATAGAAAGTTAAGATGTCAAGATTTATCTAAGTTCTATACAATAATAAATATGCATTATGTACACTAAGAAAGGTTCTTTAAGTATTTTTTGTTTTGGTGGTTACTATATACAAGAAATTGAAATACACGACACATCATTATGCAGTACTGTACACAGGGTGCTGATGGACGTTAATTATACTACAACCTTTAAGTCAACATGGATGGAACAGTGACAATATTTCCAAGGCGAAATGTGAACAGGTGACTAATAATAAAACATGCAAGCTTTTGTGTTGAAAAGAAGTGTTTTTAAGTTAAATAGAACCCTGTCAGGTCCGGACCTCCTGGTGGCACGGCACTGCTGCGACCCGGGCTCCTGTCGCACGCTGCAGCTTTTATGTTTTTATGTTGTTTTACATTTCACGTTTTACGTTTCTTTTCAATTCACGCTTCCAAACCCGGACCATAATACGTTGCATCTCATATCTGCTTATAGAACTGTTGTCAAACAGAGCAAACCACAAACCAAGACTGTAAACGTTTGCACTAGTGACAGAATAGAGTCTCTTAACAGATGTTTTCTCCCTACTGAGTGGGTTATCAGCAGAGCGTCATAATGCAGGCGTCTCCAGGTAACGCTGTCCCAGCTCTTCATACTTTCACCAGGGTCACCGCCATCGCATATGAAACAGACATGCAACAATTTTGACAAGGAGTCATTTTACGCATCTCACACAGCTTTTATTAATTGTATAATTCACATTAGCATGTTTCATGAAGTAAGTCTATGCACCTCAGTTTTGTTGTTGTTTTTCAGTTTAGTTTTTTGTCAGGGAGATAATTCAGCAGAGGGGGCACAGTGACCTTTTTGGACAGACCTGGACCCCCAAAGCTCCACATTAAGCCGACAGGGACATTCTGCAGACAACTGCTGCTCAAAGTGTACACATATACTGAATATGCTTATATTATGATATCATAATATGTTATCAGAAGGTGCACCCATAAATAACTGTGGCATCTTGGGGTTGAATATTTCACTCAGTGTGGCATCATATTATAAAGAAGAAAAGCAATTTTATTTTAAATACACTTAGGAGAAAATATAATCACAAACTTTAATAAGTCAGGTCTAAGTTCTTTTTCCAGAAATGTGACTTTCGGTTTCTATTCCTGGGAAAGGATAGTCAGGTGGGCGTGTGGATTCCTACATTGAACAAAACAGACTTCAACACAATACTCATTTACAAGATTAAATGGTTAATTTATTTGACATTTTACAACACAGGTTTCAGCTGAGGGGGCAAAGTGACCTTTTTGGACAGACCTGGACCCCCAAGGCCCCACATTAAGCTGACGGTGATTGACACTGCAGACAGCTGCTGCTCAAAGTGTACACATATACTGAAAAGGCTCATATGATATCATAATATTTTATGAGAAGGTACCGCCATAAAAAAATATAGCATCATATTCTACAAGAAGAAAACCAAACGAATTATTTTAAATACACTTAGGAGATAATGTAATCACAAACTTCAATGAGTCATGTCTAAGTTCTTTTTCCAGAAATGTGGCTTTAGGTTTCTAGTCTTAGGAAACGATAGTCAGGTGGGCGTGTTTAGACAGAACAAAAATGCAAACGTCTGACATTCACTTCGACTTCAGTGTGAACATTTAAAGCTGCGTGCTCAACAACTTCTCATAATTTACAGCAAAGCAGGAGTTGGACTTATTTGACTTTGTACCAGCGAACGTAAAGATGCATCAAGAGCAAAAACCAGCCGAACTAACTAACATTTAGAGAACTGCTGAGTCGAGGAAACAGCCGAATGATGAGGTGAGAAGCTGCTTCTGCATATTATTGTAAGAGTAACTAATGAGTTACATTCGGATTTATTTTATGTCTTATTATTGAGTCATAGATCCCCAAATATTGACATTATGGATCCTGTGCGAGAAAATCCCTGAAGGATCTTAACCACACTATAACAATACTTCTATATTGCTTTAAAAAATCAACAGAGTTCCAGGAGTTTCAATAGAATAAGAGTTTACTGAAGAATCAACACAGTACAGCAAACACGAGTCGGTCCAAGGAGTGATTGAATAACAAATCACACACCTCTTAGTTTATACATTTTCCTTATCTTTCAAAGTTGACACCATTGTTCCAAAAAGTCAGTGAGTAGAGACAGGAGGGGTAGAGACAGGAGGGGTAGAGAATTCAGACGGTGGCAGGTGTTAGTCAGACACAAGAATACAATTGTCTGTTTCTTATGATGACCTTCAGTTTACCTAAGATACAATGGTCGAGTTTGACGCGTAGGGCTAAAGAAAACATTGCCTATCTGAAAGGAGGCACAGAGTATACAAGTAAAGTTACAGCGATGTGCTGAGCGAGTCAGAAATTAATTAAACCAAGTTTTAAACAATAGTAATGTAACATCTGTTGCCTGACTGTCCTGCCAACCTTGACTTTTTAACCACTGTGCACCAGTAGTTATCTTTTTCTTCAAATACTCCCTAACTTTCCCACAGCGGGAAAAAAAAACTGTATTTTCAAATACTCCTGACAACAGCACATTCTGCTGACACTTTATCTATACTTACTTAACTAGTGGTGTAACTAGTAACTAATGTTATTTTAGCTGTTAATCTTTACTTTCCATGACCTCACCTTCTGCCTTTACACCATTAAATCTCAGTGTCTGTCGTATAGACTAAAATACTCTAATGATTAACAGTATACATGTACAATATCTTCATGTTTCAGGCAGTTGCTAACTAAAATCATTATTCTGCTTCAAACAATATCCCACAATCCTTCAAGTTAACAAGGATGTTTTCATTCCCTCCCTTCTTTCTTCATTCTTGACTTTGCTTATAGGGAGTTTAAAGTGTGTATTTTTTAACGTTTTCTGGTCATTTTTTTTCCACACTGACATGGATATAATTCTGGTAGAGAAATTGGAGAAATGCCTAACAGTATTCAATTTAATAAAAAAAAAGAAATGAATCCTTCCCTTCTTATTTTCTTCCTATGCATACATTGCTGCTTACTCAATTTCTATCTTCCTCCGTTTCTCCACATGAGATGAACAGTGGTTATGCAAACATAGCAAACTTCAGATTATATTACATGAACCTACCGATGATGTGTTTTAATAATTGTTATTTGTATTCTCCATCAGTGCTGCTCAGAGTCAAAAAACAAACTTCAAACTGGAGGCCCTGCAGTGCCACTTCACCTGGGATCTGGACACCAGCAAATCCAAACTTTTACGTCTCAGTGACAAACTGAAGGACATCGGCACCGAGGATGGACACACCTGGCTGGGTCACATTTACAACCTGCGGGGGTTCATTGAATACAAGCTGGGGTTCACTGAAGAAGCCCAGAGTTTCTTCAACAAGGCTACAGAGGCCTTCTGCCAGATGAGAAATGCAGATGAGGGTCCCTGGTTAGTGGTGAACTACGGGAACCTGGCTTGGCTGCACCACCACCTGGGAGACCCAGCAGAGAGTGAGGCTTACCTGAAAAGGGTCGATGCCCTGATGAAAAAATACCCATCTCCATCCCAGGATGAGCTCCATCCAGGGATCTACGCTGAAAAAGCCTGGACTCTGATGAAGTTCGGTGCAGACAAAAAGCTGCTGTCTGCAGATTACTTCCAGAGAGCCATCAGGATGCATGGTGGAGTGGAACACTAGCTATGTCTTAGGGTTAGTGAATGCTTCAAAGTACAGCAGCACAGCAGTGGGGGCTGACATCTTGGAGAAAATGAGAATCGCCAAAGAACAGGATCCAGAGAACTTGTACCTCGCTGTTAAATACCTCGAGCAATGTGCTAAGAAAGGAGAAAGTATTGAAGATGAAGCACGTGAGCTAGCCAGGGAGGTTTTGAGAAATCCTGTCAGCAGCTACAGTGGTATGAAAGCTGTACTAAGAGTTTACAAAAACTATGTATCTGTTGATGAGGCCATTGATTTGTCAGAGGAGGCTCTGAAGAACCATCCAGATGAGCGTTATCTGAAGGGATGTGCTGCACTCTGCTACAAATGGAAGATAGTTTTTTTCAGGGACAGTCTCCCAAAACGAAGCCTGATGGACAGAGCAATCAGTCTCCATAAAGAGGTGATTTTACTTTACCCTCATTCTTCCTTTCTGAAGGAAATAGACCTTGCAAATATATACGCAAAGTCAACTAACAGCCAGACTAAAGCTGAGCAGATATACCAGGAACTGCTAGAAAGGGATCTTAAACCTGCAAGCAAACAGATGCTTTACAACTACTACGCAAAATATTTAAACTTCGATCGAAAAGAGTTCCAAAGGTCACTAAGATATCACATGAAGGCAGCAGAGATACCGCAACAATCCTTCTTTCGGGAGAACAGCATCAATGTTCTGGAGAAGATTAGAGACAAAGGCAGGCACAGAATGTGTAGAGAAATAGAGAAGTTTCTGGAAAACCTGCAAGAGCCACAGTGTTTTTAACAGCACTGATTCTAAATCGAAAAAAGAAATATAGGTATTGCATTACCTAAAGGAATCTATAAATACTTATTAATCGAGCTGTGTCCATTAAAGGCAGGTTTCAACAAATGTCTGCACTTTCGTAGTTAATGGAAGACAGGCTGTTAAAAATAATATCAGCACTCGATTTGTATGAAACACGCCGAATCCTTCACTAACACGGGTTATTAACATGTTCAAATGTCGTGACAATAATTCAGTATCACATTATTTGTTCAAATAGATTTTGAATGGATGTTGTTTTCCTAAAGTATCTATCTATCTGTAACCATGATGTTTTCCGTTGCATTGTATTTTAAGAACATAGTAGACTCTATAGCAGGGGTCTCAGACTCGCGGCCCGCGCGTTTTCTCCCGCGAGTCGTTGCCTTGGGCGTTTTATATTTGTTTTAATCACTTATAGGCTATAACGTGATAAGTCAAACATAGAAAATATTCTCAGCTGAGGACACTTTTCACTTCGCCGTTTCCACAGACTGAACGCTCTAAAAACCCCAGTTAACTGTCTGACGGTCCCGCTCCAAGTGTGCACAAAGGGTTGTAAACATCGCATCTAATACATGGAGTAGGCGTTGACCTTCTCCTCATTGGTCCCAGTTTGGCGCCTACACGCTCCTCCGTCAGCAGTCAGGAAGTGATGGTTTGTTGACCTGTTACTCTTAAAGGGGAAGTGCCCCTATTATGTTTGTAATACATTCAGTGCAGAAAATACATAATTGTGCAGAAAATACATAATAGTGCAGAAACATATTCGTAGTGTCGTAATACATATTGATTGAGGTAGACAAATACATGTGATAGTCTTTCCAGTGTGGATTAATACAAATCAGGATTAATTTACCTGACAGCTACCATAGCTCAGGCTTGTGACAGCAACGGTTTTTTTTGTCACCCAGCCCGTCATGTCTTTCTCAAAACCTGCCGTGAAGAGAAAGGTTTGCGACGAGCACAGACAATTTCAGGAAAAGTGGGAGACGGAATATTTTTTTGTTGAGTACAGGGGCATCCCGACGTGTCTTATATGCACAGAGAAAGTTGCGGTGCACAAGGAATACAACATCAGACGTCATTACTCAACTAGACATGCTGAGGAGTATGCAAAATACCAGGGAGATGAGAGAGAAGACCGGGTCGCCATTCTTAAAACATGTCTACTGAGGCAACAAGATCTTTTCAAGAAAGCAAGCAAAGAGAGCGATGCGGCAGTCGAAGCTAGCTACGTGGTGAGTGAGATGATTGCTAAGGCGGGAAAGCCATTCAAAGACGGCGAGTTCATCAAAAAGTGCATGTTACAGGCTGCAAGTAGAGTCTGTCCGGAAAAGAAGGCTCAGTTAAGCAACATTAGCCTTTCAGCCAACACAGTGGCAGAGCGCATTTTTGACCTGTCAGGTAACATATACGATCAACTGCGTGAGAAAGCCAAACATTTCCGTGCATACTCAGTCGCTCTTGATGAGAGCACAGACATCACCGACACTGCGCAGCTCGCAATGTATGTCCACGGTGTTGACGACAATTTTGACGTGATGGAGGAGTTGCTCACAGTGATTCCAATGCATGGCCAGACCAGGAAATATTCTGCCAGCTGTGTGATGCCATTGTGGATGCCGGTTTACCATGGAAGAGGTTTGCTGGAATAACAACTGACGGAGCGCCATCAATGACAGGGAGGAGAAATGGACTGGTGGGAGATGAGGGTGTGGAGGAGGCCACTGCTCTGCACTGCATTATTCATCAGCAGGCCCTTTGCAGCAAATGCCTGAAGTTTGACAATGTGATGTCTGTCGTTGTGAAATGCATCAACCACATCAGATCCAGGGGCTTAAAGCATCGCCAGTTCCGCGCCTTTTTGGAGGAAATAGAGTCAGCATATGAGTATGTGCTCTACTTCACCGAGGTACGTTGGCTCAGCAGGGGAAACGTCTTGAAGAGGTTCTTTGAGTTGAGAGCAGAAGTGAAAGCCTTCATGGAGAAGGATGGGATGGCTGTTCCTGTGCTAAGTGATCCCAAATGGCTCATGGACTTAGCTTTTCTTGTTGACATCACACAGGAGCTGAATGCACTGAACAAGAAATTACAAGGCCAGGGGCAGCTGGTCAGTGCTGCCTATGACAACGTCAGAGCATTCTCCACAAAACTTGTGTTATGGAAAGCCCAGCTCTCTCAGACAAACCTCTGCCATTTCCCAGCATGCAAGGCACTCATGGATGTGGGCACACCATTCAGTGGTGAGAAGTATGCTGATGGCATTGTAAAGCTACAGGAGGAATTTGTTCACAGGTTTGCAGACTTCAAGACACACAGAGCTGACCCCTTCTCCTTCGATGTGCAAGATGCCCCTCCTGTGCTTCAAATGGAGCTCATTGACCTGCAGTGCAATTCTGAACTCAAAGCCAAGTTCAGGGAGGCGAGTGGAAAAGCAGACAAGCTTGGACAATTTTTGAGAGAATTGCCCCCCACCTTCCCTGAGCTTTACAGGATGTTCAAGCGGACCATGTGCCTATTTGGGAGCACATATCTGTGTGAAAAGCTCTTCTCCACCATGAACTTTAATAAGTCAAAGTACAGGTCCAAACTTACTGATGAACATCTTCAAGCCATACTGAGCGTCTCAATTGCTTCCTCCCTCAAGCCAAATGTGGCTCAGCTGTGTAAGAGGAAGCGCTGCCAGGTCTCTGACAGCAAGGAGTAGGTTAGAGAAGCATATGTTCTGAAGAACCGTTCATGTTATTCTGTTATTATATTGTATATTGTTATATTATATTGTTATTATTAAAGATTGAGAAGATTGGATCAGTTGTACTTTTTTTTGGAATAATAGAAACCCTTTTTTTGTGGAATATTTGATGCAGGCCAGCCTCCCCCAGAATCTACCTCCAGCGGCCCCCAGGTAAATTGAGTTTGAGACCCCTGCTCTATAGCCTTTGAAATGTGCTTTTCTGAAAGCTTTGAGTTGTGAAATATAAAACTCTGTTATGTAATGTAATACTTCATTTGCTGTATAATCTGAATATTATCGCCGGATACAACTGATTGTATGTATAGCAAATCTGTCAAGTTTGCTTCAATTGTACAAATGAATAAACATGCATTATATACACTATGAAAAGTAGTTTAAACTCTTTTTGTTTTGGTTGTTACTATATACAAGAAATTCAAATACACGACACATCATTTTGCAGTACTGCACTTAGGCTGCTGATGGCCGGTAATTAAACTTTACATTTTGAAGTCAACATGGATGAGCACTAAACAAATGAAGCTGTATAACAATATCTCCTAGGACCTAGGACCTAGGCCAGGGGTCGGCATCCTTTACTATCTAAAGAGCCATTTTTCCCATCTTCCACCAAATAAGATTTTTCTGGAGCCACAAAACATGTTTGATAACACAGCTTATAGATTTAATATATAGTTATACTTCATTTGTTGCATTTATTAAATTACAGAAAAACCAAAAAAGAAACTGTTGCTATGTTTACCTGTTTCAACAAAGGAAAACACCAAATCCTTTTGAAGAGAAGGAACAAATACACTGGCATGTTTAGGCCTACTTTGAAATAAATTAAACACAGAACTATGCAGGCCTATTTCAGTCCTCCCCATATTTGTTGAATAAAATAAAATGAATATAATATAAAAATACACAAAACTATAAAAAATACAAAATAAAAATGAAATGAATAAAAAAAGTAGTCCACTTTGAAATAAACAAAACGTATAGCTGCAAGCCTAATATCTTAAAAAGAGTAAACATAAATAAATAGGCCAGTTTCTATTTAATTATGTCCGTTTCAGTGTGTTTTCATCAACATGGAGGTGGTGATGATTTCTTTGGCTTGTAAAAAATTCACAACAGCCTCTCAAATGTCCCACAAAATGTCTTTCAACATTACATTTTCTGTTGTTTGCTCTTTTCTCGCCACATATCAAGCACACTGGTAAGCCAGCATTGTTGACAGGGAAAGCAAATGTATCTGTCCACGCAGAATTTTTTTATCCATGGTTAGCATACCGGGTTAGGCGGGGGTCTGCAACTCAAGATAAACCACCTGCAGGGAAAGGCACCGCGCCCGTAGACGCAGGAGAATGTGACGCATTTTTTAGTTGACGAAATATTAAAAAATATATTTTATTTCAGTGTCACTGTTTCACCTCGAACTCCAAGATAAGAGGTGTTCCCTTTGAAAGATTGTCCACTGTGCAACAAAAAATACATGTTCCATGTTTTTTTTTGTCTAAGCTACAGGGAGCCACTACAGAGGGGTTAAAGAGCTGCATGTGGCTCCTGAGCCGCAGGTTGCAGACCCCTGTTCTAGGGGGAGCTGAGGGAATAGAAAATGGATGGATGTTTTATTCCTTATGACTGGTCCATTCATTTTGTCTTACTTTGTTTTCTTGCTGTCTATTCAGTGCTTCTTACTCCGTGCCTTCCTTCCCTTCTCCCTTTCTCCACATCAGATGAACAGTGGTTATCCAAACATAGCACACTTCAGAGCATTTTGTATGAACCTTTTGAGAATGTGTTTTAAGAATTGTTCTTTTTATTCTCTATCAGTGCTGCTCAGAGTCAAACAACACTGGTTTCCAAACTGGAGGACCTGCAGTGCCACTTCACCTATCTAAAAGAGTATTTGTAAAACTGTGAGCAGTAATTTGTATGAAAATCCTTGAATAACACTCGTCATTTAAATAGCATCACTGAGGACATGTTAAAAATATTGTTACCATAATTCAGTTTCACATGATTTATTCAAATAGATTTTGATCAGATATTGTTTTTCTTTAATAAGTTACATTTAGACTATACGTGTAACCATGGTGTTGTCCTTTGCAATGTATTTTAATAACATAATAGACTCTAGAGCCTTTGAAATTTGCTTTGCAGTAAATTTTGTTTTGTGAAAGACAAAACTCTGTAATGCTTAACTTGATGTATAACCTGAATATTATCACCAGCCACAGCTGATTGTATATATAGAAAGTTAAGATGTCAAGATTTATCTAAGTTCTATACAATAATAAATATGCATTATGTACACTAAGAAAGGTTCTTTAAGTATTTTTTGTTTTGGTAGTTACTATATACAAGAAATTGAAATACACGACATCATTATGCAGTACTGTACACAGGGTGCTGATAGATGTTAATTATACTACAACCTTTAAGTCAACATGGATGGAACAGTGACAATATTTCCAAGGCGATATGTGAACAGGTAATAATCAAACATGCAAGCTTTTGTGTTGAAAAGAAGTGTTTTTAAATTAAATAGAACCCTGTCAGGTCCGGACCTCCTGGTGGCACGGCACTGCTGCGACCCGGGCTCCTGTCGCGCGCTGCAGCTTTTATGTTTTTATGTTTTACGTTTCTTTTTTTATTTTAAACCACACGTTTTAATCTAAAGACTGCGTATGTTGGCACGATGACGATCCTTGCAAAAGAGACTCACTGATGGCTCTCTGCACTGCGGGAGCCTTCCCACCATCTGACCTGCCGGAGGACATACAAACTACAGAGTCTTCTATTATAGTGTTTACTGAGACGTGGCTTCACCGGGATATTTCTGGCTCTTTGTGAGCTGGAGTATTTTTCTTTAATTCACTCAGACAGAAGTGAAACGTCGGGGGGCATCTGTGTTTTTAACACTGATAAGTGGTGCAGACAACAAAGTACGACTCGACTTCACCTTTTTGAACTTAGAGTGTGTTTTTTATTATAGGGAACTTCAATTATTGCAAACTTAAACTGTCACCCGGTTTTCAACAATACTATAAATGCGGGACAGAATTATAGACAAATGTTACGGCAATGTGAACAACGCTTATGTGAGTAGAGCCAAACCCCAGAGCTTCCAAACCCGGACCATAATACGATGCATCTCATATCTGCTTATGTAACTGTTGTCAAACAGAGCAAACCACAAACCAAGACTGTAAACGTTTGCACTAGTGACAGAATAGAGTCTCTTAACATATGTTTTCTCCCTACTGAGTGGGTTATCAGCAGAGCGTCATAATGCAGGCGTCTCCAGGTAACGCTATCCCAGCTCTTCATACTTTCACCAGGGTCACCGCCATCGCATATGAAACAGACATGCAACAATTTTGACAAGGAGTCATTTTACGCATCTCACATAGCTTTTATTAATTGTATAATTCACATTAGCATGTTTCATGAAGTAAGTCTATGCACCTCAGTTTTGTTGTTGTTTTTCAGTTTCGTTTTTTGTCAGAGAGAGAATTCAGCTGAGGGGGCACAGTGAACCTTTTGGACAGACCTGGACCCCCAAAGCTCCACATTAAGCCGACAGGGACATTCTGCAGACAACTGCTGCTCAAAGTGTACACATATACTGAATATGCTTATATTATGATATCATAATATGTTATCAGAAGGTGCACCCATAAATAACTGTGGCATCTTGGGGTTGAATATTTCACTCAGTGTGGCATCATATTATAAAGAAGAAAAGCAATTTTATTTTAAATACACTTAGGAGAAAATATAATCACAAACTTTAATAAGTCAGGTCTAAGTTCTTTTTCCAGAAATGTGGCTTTCGGTTTCTATTCCTGGGAAAGGATAGTCAGGTGGGCGTGTGGATTACTACATTGAACAAAACAGACTTCAACATAATACTCATTTACAAGATTAAATGGTTAATTTATTTGACATTTTACAACACAGGTTTCAACTGAGGGGGCAAAGTGACCTTTTTGGACAGACCTGGACCCCCAAGGCCCCACATTAAGCTGACGGTGACTGACACTGCAGACAGCTGCTGCTCAAAGTGTACACATATACTGAAAAGGCTCATATGATATCATAATATTTTATGAGAAGGTACCGCCATAAAAAAATATAGCATCATATTCTACAAGAAGAAAACCAAACGAATTATTTTAAATACACTTAGGAGATAATGTAATCACAAACTTCAATGAGTCATGTCTAAGTTCTTTTTCCAGAAATGTGGCTTTAGGTTTCTATTCTTAGGAAACGATAGTCAGGTGGGCGTGTTTAGACAGAACAAAAATGCAAACGTCTGACATTCACTTCGACTTCAGTGTGAACATTTAAAGCTGCGTGCTCAACAACTTCTCATAATTTACAGCAAAGCAGGAGTTGGACTTATTTGACTTTGTACCAGCGAACGTAAAGATGCATCAAGAGCAAAAACAGCCGAACTAACTAACATTTAGAGAACTGCTGAGTCGAGGAAACAGCCGAATGATGAGGTGAGAAGCTGCTTCTGCATATTATTGTAAGAGTAACTAATGAGTTACATTCGGATTTATTTTATGTCTTATTATTGAGTCATAGATCCCCAAATATTGACATTATGGATCCTGTGCGAGAAAATCCCTGAAGGATCTTCACCACACTATAACAATACTTCTATATTGCTTTAAAAAATCAACAGAGTTCCAGGAGTTTCAATAGAATAAGAGTTTACTGAAGAATCAACACAGTACAGCACACACAAGTCGGTCCAAGGACTGATTGAATAACAAATCACACACCTCTTAGTTTATACATTTTCCTTATCTTTCAAAGTTGACACCATTGTTCCAAAAAGTCAGTGAGTAGAGACAGGAGGGGTAGAGACAGGAGGGGTAGAGAATTCAGACGGTGGCAGGTGTTAGTCAGACACAAGAATACAATTGTCTGTTTCTTATGATGACCTTCAGTTTACCTAAGATACAATGGTCGAGTTTGACGCGTAGGGCTAAAGAAAACATTGCCTATCTGAAAGGAGGCACAGAGAATACAAGAAAAGTTACAGCGATGTGCTGAGCGAGTCAGAAATTAATTAAACCAAGTTTTAAACAATAGTAATGTAACATCTGTTGCCTGACTGTCCTGCCAACCTTGACTTTTTAACCACTGTGCACCAGTAGTTATCTTTTTCTTCAAATACTCCCTAACTTTCCCACAGCGGGAAAAAAAAACTGTGTTTTCAAATACTCCTGACAACAGCACATTCTGCTGACACTTTATCTATACTTACTTATTTAGTGGTGTAACTAGTAACTAATGTTATTTTAGCTGTTAACCTTTACTTTCTATGACCTCACTTTCTGCCTTTACACCATTAAATCTCAGTGTCTGTCTATAGACTAAAATACTCTAATGATTAACAGTATACAAATATCTTCATGTTTCAGGCAGTTGCTAACTAAAATCATTATTCTGCTTCAAACAATATCCCACAATCCTTCAAGTTAACAAGGATGTTTTCATTCCCTCCCTTCTTTCTTCATTCTTGACTTTGCTTATAGGGAGTTTAAAGTGTGTATTTTTTAACGTTTTCTGGTCATTTTTTTTCCACACTGACATGGATATAATTCTGGTAGAGAAATTGGAGAAATGCCTAACAGTATTCAATTTAATAAAAAAAAAGAAATGAATCCTTCCCTTCTTATTTTCTTCCTATGCATTCATTGCTGCTTACTCAATTTCTATCTTCCTCCGTTTCTCCACATGAGATGAACAGTGGTTATGCAAACATAGCAAACTTCAGATTATATTACATGAACCTACCGATGATGTGTTTTAATAATTGTTATTTGTATTCTCCATCAGTGCTGCTCAGAGTCAAAAAACAAACTTCAAACTGGAGGCCCTGCAGTGCCACTTCACCTGGGATCTGGACACCAGCAAATCCAAACTTTTACTGTCTCAGTGACAAACTGAAGGACATCGGCACCGAGGATGGACACACCTGGCTGGGTCACATTTACAACCTGCGGGGGTTCATTGAATACAAGCTGGGGTTCACTGAAGAAGCCCAGAGTTTCTTCAACAAGGCTACAGAGGCCTTCTGCCAGATGAGAAATGCAGATGAGGGTCCCTGGTTAGTGGTGAACTACGGGAACCTGGCTTGGCTGCACCACCACCTGGGAGACCCAGCAGAGAGTGAGGCTTACCTGAAAAGGGTCGATGCCCTGATGAAAAAATACCCATCTCCATCCCAGGATGAGCTCCACCCAGGGATCTACGCTGAAAAAGCCTGGACTCTGATGAAGTTCGGTGCAGACAAAAAGCTGCTGTCTGCAGATTACTTCCAGAGAGCCATCAGGATGCAGCCGGACATGGTGGAGTGGAACACTAGCTATGTCTTAGGGTTAGTGAATGCTTCAAAGTACAGCAGCACAGCGGTGGGGGCTGACATCTTGGAGAAAATGAGAATCGCCAAAGAACAGGATCCAGAGAACTTGTACCTCGCTGTTAAATACCTCGAGCAATGTGCTAAGAAAGGAGAAAGAATTGAAGATGAAGCACGTGAGCTAGCCAGGGAGGTTTTGAGAAATCCTGTCAGCAGCTACAGTGGTATGAAAGCTGTACTAAGAGTTTACAAAAACTATGTATCTGTTGATGAGGCCATTGATTTGGCAGAGGAGGCTCTGAAGAACCATCCAGATGAGCGTTATCTGAAGGGATGTGCTGCACTCTGCTACAAATGGAAGATAATTTTTTTCAGGGACAGTCTCCCAAAACAAAGCCTGATGGACAGAGCAATCAGTCTCCATAAAGAGGTGATTTTACTTTACCCTCATTCTTCCTTTCTGAAGGAAATAGACCTTGCAAATATATACGCAAAGTCAACTAACAGCCAGACTAAAGCTGAGCAGATATACCAGGAACTGCTAGAAAGGGATCTTAAACCTGCAAGCAAACAGATGCTTTACAACTACTACGCAAAATATTTAAACTTCGATCGAAAAGAGTTCCAAAGGTCACTAAGATATCACATGAAGGCGGCAGAGATACCGCAACAATCCTTCTTTCGGGATAACAGCATCAATGTTCTGGAGAAGATTAGAGACAGACGCAGGGACAGAATGTGTAGAGAAATAGAGAAGTTTCTGGAAAACCTGCAAGAGCCACAGTGTTTTTAACAGCACTGGTTCTAAATCGAAAAAAGAAATATAGGTATTGCATAACCTAAAGGAATCTATAAATACTTATTAATCGAGCTGTGTCCATTAAAGGCAGGTTTCAACAAGTGTCTGCACTCCCGTAGTTAATGGAAGACAAAAATAAAAAATAATATCAGCACTCGATTTGTATGAAACACGCCGAATCCTTCACTAACACGGGTTATTAACATGTTCAAATGTCGTGACAATAATTCAGTATCACATTATTTGTTCAAATAGATTTTGAATGGATGTTGTTTTCCTAAAGTATCTATCTATCTGTAACCATGATGTTTTCCGTTGCACTGTACTTTAAGAACATAGTAGACTCTATAGCCTTTGAAATTTGCTTTTCTGAAAGCTTTGAGTTGTGAAATATAAAACTCTGTTATGTAATGTAATACTTAATTTGCTGTATAACCTAAATATTATCGCCGGATACAACTGATTGTATGTATAGCAAATCTGTCAAGTTTGCTTCAATTGTACAAATTAATAAACATGCATTAAATACACTATGAAAAGTAGTTTAACTATTTTTTGTTTTGGTTGTTACTATATAAAAGAAATTCAAATACACGACACATCATTTTGCAGTACTGCACTTAGGCTGCTGATGGCCGGTAATTAAACTTTACATTTTGAAGTCAACATGGATGAGCATTAAACAAATGAAGCTGTATAACAATATCTCCAAGGACCTAGGACCTAGGCCAGGGCTCGGCATCCTTTACTATCTAAAGAGCCATTTTTCCCATTTTCCCCCAAATAAGATTTTTCTGGAGCCACAAAACATGTTTGATAACACAGGTTATAGATGTAATATATAGTTATACTTCATTTGTTGCATTTATGAAATTACAGAAAGACCAAAAAATAAACTGTTGCTATGTTTACCTGTTTCAACAAAGGAAAACACCAAACCCTTTTGAAGAGAAGTAACAAATACACTGGCATGTTTAGGCCTACTTTGAAATAAATTAAACACAGAACTATGCAGGCCTATTTGAGTCCTCCCCATATTTGTTGAATAAAATAAAATGAATATAATATAAAAATACACAAAACTATAAAAAATACAATATAAAAATGAAATGAATAAAAAAAGTAGTCTACTTTGAAATAAACAAAACGTATAGCTGCAGCCTAATATCTTAAAAAGAGTAAACATAAAGAAATAGGCCAGTTTCTATTTAATTTTGTCCGTTTCAGTGTGTTTTCATCAACATGGAGGTGGTGATCATTTCTTTGGCTTGTAAAAAATTCACAACAGCCTTTCAAATGTCCCACAAAATGTCTTTCAACATTACATTTTCTGTTGTTTGCTCTTTTCTCGCCACATATCAAGCACACTGGTAAGCCAGCATTGTTGACAGGGAAAGCAAATGTATCTGTCCACGCAGAATTATTTTATCCATGGTTAGCATACCGGGTTAGGCGGGGGTCTGCAACTCAAGATAAACCACCTGCAGGGAAAGGCACCGCGCCCGTAGGCGCAGTAGAATGTGACGCATTTTTTAGTTGACGAAGTATTAAAAATATATTTTATTTCAGTGTCACTATTTCACCTCGAACTCCAAGATAAGAGGTGTTCCCTTTGAAAGATTGTCCACTGTGCAACAAAAAATACATGTTCCATGTTTTTTTTTGTCAAAACTACAGGGAGCCACTACAGAGGGGTTAAAGAGCTGCATGTGGCTCCTGAGCCGCAGGTTGCAGACCCCTGTTCTAGGGGGAGCTGAGGGAATAGACAATGGATGGATGTTTTATTCCTTATGACTGGTCCATTCATTTTTTCTTACTTTGTTTTCATGCTGTCTATTCAGTGCTTCTTACTCCGTGCCTTCCTTCCCTTCTCCCTTTCTCCACATCAGATAAACAGTGGTTATCCAAACATAGCACACTTCAGAGCATTTTGTATGAACCTTTTGAGAATGTGTTTTAAGAATTGTTCTTTTTATTCTCTATCAGTGCTGCTCAGAGTCAAACAACACTGGTTTCCAAACTGGAGGACCTGCAGTGCCACTTCACCTATCTAAAAGATTATTTGTAAAACTGTGAGCAGTAATTTGTATGAAAATCCTTGAATAACACTCGTCATTTAAATAGCATCACTGAGGACATGTTAAAAATATTGTTACCATAATTCAGTTTCACATGATTTATTCAAATAGATTTTGATCAGATATTGTTTTTCTTTAATAAGTTACATGTAGACTATACGTGTAACCACGGTGTTGTCCTTTGCAATGTATTTTAATAACATAATAGACTCTAGAGCCTTTGAAATTTGCTTTGCAGTAAATTTTGTTTTGTGAAAGACAAAACTCTGTAATGCTTAACTTGATGTATAACCTGAATATTATCACCAGACACAGCTGATTGTATGTATAGAAAGTTAAGATGTCAAGATTTATCTAAGTTCTATACAATAATAAATATGCATTATGTACACTAAGAAAGGTTCTTTAAGTATTTTTTGTTTTGGTGGTTACTATATACAAGAAATTGAAATACACGACATCATTATGCAGTACTGTACACCGGGTGCTGATGGACATTAATTATACTACAACCTTTAAGTCAACATGGATGGAACAGTGACAATATTTCCAAGGCGATATGTGAACAGGTGACTAATAATCAAACATGCAAGCTTTTGTGTTGAAAAGAAGTGTTTTTAAGTTAAATAGAACCCTGTCAGGTCCGGACCTCCTGGTGGCACGGCACTGCTGCGACCCGGGCTCCTGTCGCGCGCTTGAGCTTTTATGTTTTTATGTTTTACGTTTCTTTTTTTTATTTTAAACCACACGTTTTAATCTAAAGACTGCGTATGTTGGCACGATGACGATCCTTGCAAAAGAGACTCACTGATGGCTCTCTGCACTGCGGGAGCCTTCCCACCATCTGACCTGCCGGAGGACATACAAACTACAGAGTCTTCTATTATAGTGTTTACTGAGACGTGGCTTCACCGGGATATTTCTGGCTCTTTGTGAGCTGGAGTATTTTTCTTTAATTCACTCAGACAGAAGTGAAACGTCGGGGGGCATCTGTGTTTTTAACACTGATAAGTGGTGCAGACAACAAAGTACGACTCGACTTCACCTTTTTGAACTTAGAGTGTGTTTTTTATTATAGGGAACTTCAATTATTGCAAACTTAAACTGTCACCCGGTTTTCAACAATACTATAAATGCGGGACAGAATTATAGACAAATGTTACGGCAATGTGAACAACGCTTATGTGAGTAGAGCCAAACCCCAGAGCTTCCAAACCCGGACCATAATAAGATGCATCTCATATCTGCTTATGTAACTGTTGTCAAACAGAGCAAGCCACAAACCAAGACTGTAAATGTTTGCACTAGTGACAGAATAGAGTCTCTTAACAGATGTTTTCTCCCTACTGAGTGGGTTATCAGCAGAGCGTCATAATGCAGGTGTTTCCAGGTAACGCTGTCCCAGCTCTTCATACTTTCACCAGGGTCACCGCCATCGCATATGAAACAGACATGCAACTAATTTTAACAACGGGTCATTTTACGCATCTCACACAGCTTTTATTAATTGTATAATTCACATTAGCATGTTTCATGAAAAGAAAGGGAAAGGAAAGGAGAGACCCTGCCCGGAGGAAGCCCGGGGCCCCGTCTGGAGCCAGGCCCAGAGGGATCGCCTGGTGGCCGGGTTTGCCACGGAGCCCGGTCGGGCACAGCCCGAAGAAGCTACGTGGTGCCTCCCATCCATCCATCCTGTGGGCCCACCACTCATGGGAAAAACCGCTGGGGTCGGGTGCGCTGTCACACGGGTGGCAGTGATGGTCAGGGACCTCGACGGACCAGACCCGGGCAGCAGAGGCTGGCTCTGGGGACGTGGAACGTCACCTCTCTGTGGGGGAAGGAGCCGGAACTAGTGCGGGAGGTGGATCGCTACCAGTTGGATCTGGTGGGGCTTACCTCCACGCACAGTCTTGGCTCTGGAACCGTACTCCTGGATAGGGTTTGGACTCTATTCTTCTCCGGAGTTGCCCAAGGTGTGAGGCCTCGGGCCGGGGTGGGGATACTCACTAGCCCCCGGCTGAGCGCCGCTACGTTGGAGTTTATCCCGGTGGACAAGAGGGTCGCCTCCCTAGGCCTTCGGGTTATGGGGGGGAAAACTCTGACTGTTGTTTGTGCCTATGCCCCAAACCGCAGTTCTGAGTATTCGGCCTTCTTGGAGACCCTGAATGGAGCCCTGCAGGGGGCTCCAGTAGGGGACTCCGTAGTCTTGCTGGGAGACTTCAACGCACATGTGGGAAACGATGGAGACACCTGGAGAGGCGTGATTGGGAGGAAGGGCCTCCCTGATCTAAACCCGAACGGTCGTTTGTTGTTGGACTTCTGTGCTAGTCATGGAATGGCCATAACAAACACCATGTTCGAACATAAGGATGCTCATAAGTGCACGTGGTACCAGAGCACCCTAGGCCAAAGGTCAATGATTGATTTCGTAATCGTATCATCTGATCTGAGGCCGCATGTTTTGGACACTCGGGTGAAGAGAGGGGCGGAGCTGTCGACTGATCACCATCTGGTGGTGAGTTGGATCAAGGGGTGGGGGAAGACTCTGGACAGACCTGGTAAACCCAAACGGGTAGTGCGGGTGAACTGGGAACGTCTGGAGGAAGCCCCTGTCCTGGGGATCTTTAACTCACACCTCCGGCGGAGCTTCTCAGCCATCCCTGTGGAGGTTGGGGGCATTGAACCTGAGTGGGCGATGTTCAAAACCTCTATTGCTGAAGCTGCGGTGATGAGCTGTGGTCTCAAGGTCTTAGGTGCCTCAAGGGGCGGTAAACATCGAACACCGTGGTGGACCCCGGTGGTCAGGGAAGCCGTCCGACTGAAGAAGGAGTCCTTCCGGGTTATGTTATCCGGGAGGACTCCGGAAACAGTTGCAGGGTATCGAAGGACTAGAAGGGCGGCAGCTTCTGCCGTGTCAGAGGCAAAGCAGCGGGTGTGGGAGAAGTTCGGAGAAGCTATGGAGAAGGACTTTCGGTCGGCACCAAGGTGCTTCTGGAAAACCATCCGGCACCTCAGGAGGGGGAAGCGAGGAACCATCCAAGCTGTGTACAGCAAGGGTGGGACCCTGCTGACTTCAACTGAGAAGGTTATCGGCCGCTGGAAGGAGCACTTTGAGGAACTCCTGAATCCGACTAACACGCCCTCTATGGTTGAGGCAGAGCTGGAAGCTGATGGGGGATCATCGTCAATTTCCCTGATGGAAGTCACTGAGGTAGTCAAACAACTCCACAGTGGCAAAGCCGCAGGGGTTGATGAGATCCGTCCAGAAATGCTGAAGGCTTTGGGTGTTGAGGGGCTGTCTTGGTTGACACGCCTCGTCAACATTGCGTGGAAGTCTGGGACAGTGCCTAGGGGTTGGCAGACCGGGGTGGTGGTACCCCTATTTAAAAAGGGGGACCAGAGAGTGTGTGCCAACTACAGGGGTATCACACTTCTCAGCCTCCCTGGTAAAGTCTACTCCAAGGTACTGGAAAGGAGGGTTCGGCCGGTAGTGGAACCTCTGATTGAAGAGGAACAATGCGGATTCCGTCCTGGTCATGGAACAATAGACCAACTCTTTACTCTTGCAAGGATCCTGGAGGGGGCCTGGGAGTACGCCTACATGTGTTTTGTGGATCTGGAGAAGGCATATGACCGGGTCCCCTGGGTGATACTGTGGGAGGTGCTGCGGGAGTATGGGGTGAGGGGGTCACTTTTGAGGGCCATCCAATCCCTGTACGCCCAAAGCGAGAGTTGTGTCCGGATACTCGGCAGTAAGTCGGACTCGTTTCCCGTGAAGGTTGGCCTCCGCCAGGGCTGCGCTTTATCACCAATCCTGTTCGTGATTTTCATGGATAGGATATCGAGGCGTAGTCGGGGAGGAGTGGGGTTGCAGTTCGGTGACCTGAGGATCTCATCGCTGCTCTTTGCAGATGATGTGGTCCTTATGGCATCATCGGTCTGTGACCTTCAACAGTCACTGGATCGGTTCGCAGCCGAGTGTGCAGCGGTTGGGATGAGGATCAGCACCTCCAAATCTGAGGCCATGGCTCTCAGCAGGAAACCGGTGGATTGCCTACTCCGGGTAGGGAATGAGTCATTACCCCAAGTGAAGGAGTTCAAGTACCTCGGGGTCTTGTTCGCGAGTGAGGGGACAATGGAGCGAGAGATTGGCCGGAAAATCGGAGCAGCGGGGGCGGTATTACAGTCACTTTACCACACCGTTGTGACGAAAAGAGAGCTGAGCCAGAAGGCAAAGCTCTCAATATACCGGTCGATCTTCGTTCCTACCCTCACCTATGGTCATGAAGGCTGGGTCATGACCGAAAGAACGAGATCACGGGTACAAGCGGCCGAAATGGGTTTTCTCAGACGGGTGGCTGGCGTCTCCCTTAGAGATAGGGTGAGAAGCTCAGCCATCCGTGAGAGACTCGGAGTAGAGCCGCTGCTTCTTTACGTTGAAAGGAGCCAGTTGAGGTGGTTCGGGCATCTAGTAAGGATGCCACCTGGACGCCTCCCTAGGGAGGTGTTCCAGGCACGTCCAGCTGGGAGGAGACCCGGGGAAGACCCAGGACTCGGTGGAGAGATTATATCTCCTCACTGGCCTGGGAACGCCTCAGGATCCCCCAGTCGGAGCTGGAGGATGTGGCCCGGAGAAGGGAAGATTGGGGTTCCTTACTGGAGCTGCTGCCCCCGCGACCCGATCCCGGATAAGCGGTAGACCATGGATGGATGGATTTTTCATGAAGTAAGTCTATGCACCTCAGTTTTGTTGTTGTTTTTCAGTTTTGTTTTTTATCAGGGAGAGAATTCAGCTGAGGAGGTACAGTGAACGTTTTGGACATACCTGGACCCCCAAGGCTCCACATTAAGCCGACAGGGACATTCTGCAACTGCTGCTCAGAGTGTACACATATACTGAATATGCTTAAATTATGATATCATAATATTTTATCAGAAGGTGCACCCAGTAAAGAAATGTGGCATCTTGGGGTTAAATATTTCACTCACAAAATATGAATATACACACAAATTTAAAATAATCGTTTTGCTTTTCTTCTATAGAAGAAAAACGATTATTTTAAATACACTTATGAGAGAATATAATCACAAACTTTAATGAGTCAGGCTTTCGGTTAGTTCGGATTGTCAGGTGTATGTAAATGTCCACATCTGACATTCACTTCTGCTTTGTAGTCAACATGTAAAGCTGCGTGCTCAACAACATCTCATAATTTACAGCAAAGCAGGAGTTGGACATCACTGACTTTTTTCCAGCGAACCCAAAGCAGCATCAAGAGCTAAATCCAGCTGAACTAAGTAATATTTAGAGAACTGCTGAGTCAAGGAAACAGCTGAATGATGAGGTGAGCAACGGCTTCTGTCTTTCAAGTAATAACAATCATTATGATGTATTTAATATCTTATTATTATTAAGCCCCAGAGATCCAAAACCCTCACTTTTAATAATAATAATAATAATAAATTGAAATTATATAGCGTTTTTCGAGACCTCAAAGCCGCTTTACAATAGTAGGGGAAGTGGGGCCAGGGGTTAGGACGAGGGAAGAAAGGGAAAGAGAAAAGGAATAATAATAACAATAATAATGATAATAATAATAATAATAATAATAATAATAATAATAATAATAATAATAATAATAATAATAAGTCACTTGAGTCACTTTTCAGAAAATAATATTTTCTTCTGCTCCGGCTCGGTTTGCTGTTATTTTGCATGTGGTGAAACGCCAAAGTAGCTGCTTGATGTCTTTAGTTTTTTTGGACAAGTCTAGTCCAGTTATGTGCACCCCTGAATATATATCTTATCTGGCTTGGGAACACCCTGGGATCCCCCAGGAGGAGCTGAAAATGTTACTGGTGAGAGGGAATGAAAAAAGGATGGATGTTTTATTTTCCTTATGACTGCTCCATTCATTTTTCCTTTCTTTGTTTACTTGTTTGCTGTCTACTCAGTGCTTCTTACTCCATTCCTTATTTCCCTTCTCCTTTTCTCCACATGAGATGAACAGTGGTTATGAAAACATCGCAAACTTCAAAGCATATTACATTAACCTACTGATAATGTGCTTTAATAATTGTTATTTTTATTCTCCATCAGTGCTGCTCAGAGTCAAACAACACTGGTGTCCCAACTGCAGGGCTTGCAGTGCCACTTCACCTGGGATCTGGACACAAGCAGGGCCAAACTTTTACGTTTCAGGGAAAAGTTTGAGGATTTTGGCATCGAGGACGGACACACCTGGCTGGGTCACATTTACAACCTGCGGGGGTTCATTGAATACAAGCTGGGGTTCACTGAAGAAGCCCAGAGTTTCTTCAACAAGGCTACAGAGGCCTTCTGCCAGATAAGAAATGCAGATGAGGGTCCCTGGTTAGTGGTGAACTACGGGAACCTGGCTTGGCTGCACCACCACCTGGGAGACCCAGCAGAGAGTGAGGCTTACCTGACAAAGGTCGACGCCCTGATGAATGAATATCCATCTCCATCCCAGGACAAGCTCCACCCAGAGATCTGCGCTGAAAAAGCCTGGACTCTCATGAGGTTTAGTACAGATAAAATGCCGCTGGCTCTAGATTACTTCCTGAAGGCCATCGAGATGCAGCCGGACATGGTGGAGTGGAACACCTGCCATATCTTAGGTTAATGTTTGCTTCAGAGCACAGCAGCAGAGCAGTGGGGGCTGACATCTTGGAGAAAATGAGAATCGCCAAAGAAAAGGATCCAGAGAACTTGTACCTCGCAGTTCACTACCTCGACCAATGTGCTAAGAAAGGAGAAAGAATTGAAGATGAAGCACGTGAGCTAGCCAGGGAGGTTTTGAGAAATCCTGTCAGCAGCTACAGTGGTATTAAACCATTACTTATTGTTTACAGAAACTATTTATCTGTTGATGAGGCCATTGATTTGGCAGAGGAGGTTCTGAGAAACCATCCAGATGAGCGTTATCTGAAGGGATGTGCTGCACTCTGCTACAAATGGAAGATCTTTGACAATGACAGTGTCCCAACACAAAGCCTGATGGACAGAGCAATCAGTCTCCATGAAGAGATGATTTCTCTTTACCGTCATTCCTCACTTAAGAAGAAAATAGACCTTGCAGATATATATGCAAAGTCAACTAATGGCCTAGCTAAAGCTGAGCAGATATACCAGGAACTGCTAGAAAGGGATCTTGAACCTGTAGATAAACAGATGCTTTACTACAACTACGCACAACATTTAAACTTCCATGGACAGGATCGCAACAGGTCACTCGGATATCACATGCAGGTGGCAGAGATACGGCAACAATCCATCTTTCGTGAGAAAAGCTTCAAAGTTCTGGTGAACAGACAGAGGCGGGGGCAGAATGTGTAGAGAAATAGAGGAGTTTCTGGAAAACCTGCAAGAGCCATAGTGTTTTTAACAGCACTGGTTCTGAATCCAGAACAAATATAGGTATTGCATTAGCAATAACCTCTGTATATACTTATTATTTTGTTTACTTACACGTTAAATAAGTTGCACGTTTTTTTTCTCTTGGTCCAGAAGGCAGCAACACCCACACTCGGAACATGTAATATACGATCAACTCATTGTTGGTTTTAGTCTATAAATGGCTAACAAACAAAATAACCTGTATATTTTGAGCTGTCTCCTTTTAAGGCAGGTTTCAACAAGTGTTCATTGAAGACAACACATATCTAAATACCTATACATTAGCACTGAAAAACTGCCAGCTGTAGTACACAAGTACAAATGTGTTGTAAATGTTAGTGAATAATAAAACTTGGATTTGTAATGCAGCTTAATTTGTTCTATCACCTGAATTACAGCCAAATGCAACTGATTGTTTTCATGTATGTAAGCTGTGTCTCAGTTGTACACTCTATAAATACTATGAAATATACATTACTAAGACATTCTGTTGGACGTCAACCAAACTACAACTTTTAAAGCTACTGCCAACATTATATTTGAAAACCTTTAGAGAAGCAAAACATTAGTTAATTCATCGTTTTCCAAAAACTAAAATCACAGTAACACTGAATTTTATGTTTGAGATTTCAGAATAATTCCTTGGAAATAATAATTTGGTACTAATTACAGGGGAAAACAGTAATTTCCTCAAAAGAAATGCTGAGGTTTTTCCCAAGTAAAGATGAATTCATTTATTGATTGATGATTGAAAACTTTATTGGAGCCTTGTTTAATAATATAATTTCCCAAAGACAAAGTATAAATGTTTGCATGTTCAGTCGACCTTTTGGCAATATAGTGTAACATGAAACCCATAGACTGTTGAAAACACAGCTGTAATATTTGTATCATGTCTTATTTTACTTGACAAAGTTCCTTGTAAATAAAATCCCAGGAGCATCATGTCATGTCTCGTCGAGTTTGTTGAGTTTTTCATGTTGTAACTTCCCTGTTTTGTTGTGTAACTACCTCTTGTTTCTCAATCCAGATCCCTTTACTTCCTGTCTTGGTGTGGTTTCCCGTCATCAGAGAAGCGAAACGTGAGGGCGGGGGGGCATCTGCGTTTTCATCACTGATAAGTGGTGCAGACAACACAATACAACTCGACTTCACCTTTTTGAACTTAGGGTGTATTTTTTATTTTAGGGAAATGTTGTAGTGTAATGCGGCTGTAGAGGTGACATACGGCTGTAGAGAGGGCATACGACTGTACTAGACTATGCATGATAACCCTGTGAGCACCTCTCACACAGGCTAGATAAGGATGTGTAATGTCTCGTCGAGTTTGTTGAGTATTTCATGTTGTAACTTCCTGACTTTGCTTGAAACCAGAGCGGGTTTGTTTGCACATTAAGCACAAAGGGTTCGACTCGTGGAGGACAAATAAAAATGCCTCTGTCCACTTTTCCTGAATGTTCCTATGCTCGTCTTGTATGGCTCGTACCTTTCTTTTTTAACGTGAGCAGCTGTTGTCTGTCCACAAACCACATCTCCAGCATCTTCCTCTCGATTTACGGTGGTTTGATGCTCCAAAGACAAATCTTAATTTTTCCTCGTTTGTCACGCTTTGTTTCTGTCCAACAGGTGTGCAACTTTTTTATAAGAAATCGATCCATTTTACGTCTGTAGAAACACACGCTAACTAGCATGTAATGGTGAAACGAGTCGTCCGGACTAACGCAGGTTGGTCGTAGTATCCTCCAATTTAAATGTTCAAATTTAGCGATATAAATAATTTTTTTGCAAATGTCCATATTCACAAGCATGCTTATGTTAACATATTTTTAATGAGCTTAAGTTAATTTATTTCTATACTAGCCCACCATGTATCTACCCATCCAAGAGCACATTCACCCTTGTCGTGCTGATAGACCGCCAAAACTGGCAACTCCGCAGTGAGTCAGTGTCGGCCGAGCAAGTTTAAATATCTTGTTTCTGTCTATATTTGCATCTTTTATCAATTATTATTACATATTATTTGTGGGCTAATAGAGCAGACTCAGTGTTTTAATGGGTTATATGTAATAGCCCTGCTTGTTTTTAGTGTTTTTATGAAATATCTGTATTGACTCCATAATCATATCTATCCCCCCTTTATTTAGCCCACTGCCACGCGAGCCGCGCAATGAGTAACACTGCTCTAGAGCACTGATACGAGGACGTGTCTTTTCTGTAACACACACACACACACACACACACACACACACACACACTCACGCACGCACGCACGCACGCACACGCACACACACACACACACACACACACACCAATGCATAAATACTTGAATCAAGCTGTGTGTGTGTGAGTGTGTGAACAGACGTGGTGTAAACGTACCTGAAGTCGAGGCAGAATGATGTCACACATCCTCTCTGAGTGAAGAAGCTCGTCAATGAACTCGTCCACATGCATCAGTTCAAACTCTATTACAAAAAAGAAAAACGATTTCTGAACGATTTCCTCATGTATCCACAACATATTCAGAGTTTAAAAACCAACGTTGTCAAAACAAATATTGACATTATGGATCCTGTGGGAGAAAATCCCTGAAGCTTGGGCCGGATGTCCTCAGGATCTTCACCACACTATAACAATACTTCTATATTGCTTTCAAAAATCAACAGAGTTCAAGGAGTTTCAATAGAATAAGAGTTTACTGAAGAATCAACACAGTACAGCAAACACGAGTCGGTCCAAGGAGTGATTGAATAACAAATCACACACCTCTTAGTTTATACATTTTCCTTATCTTTCAAAGTTGACACCATTGTTCCAAAAAGTCAGTGAGTAGAGACAGGAGGGGTAGAGACAGGAGGGGTAGAGAATTCAGACGGTGGCAGGTGTTAGTCAGACACAAGAATACAATTGTCTGTTTCTTATGATGACCTTCAGTTTACCTAAGATACAATGGTCGAGTTTGACGCGTAGGGCTAAAGAAAACATTTCCTATCTGAAAGGAGGCACAGAGAATACAAGTAAAGTTACAGCGATGTGCTGAGCGAGTCAGAAATTAATTAAACCAAGTTTTAAACAATAGTAATGTAACATCTGTTGCCTGACTGTCCTGCCAACCTTGACTTTTTAACCACTGTGCACCAGTAGTTATCTTTTTCTTCAAATACTCCCTAACTTTCCCACAGCGGAGAAAAAAAACTATGTTTTCAAATACTCCTGACAACAGCACATTCTGCTGACACTTTATCTATTCTTACTTAACTAGTGGTGTAACTAGTAACTAATGTTATTTTAGCTGTTAACCTTTACTTTCCATGACCTCACTTTCTGCCTTTACACCATTAAATCTCAGTGTCTGTCGTATAGACTAAAATACTCTAATGATTAACAGTATACAAATATCTTCATGTTTCAGGCAGTTGCTAACTAAAATCATTATTCTGCTTCAAACAATATCCCACAATCCTTCAAGTTAACGAGGATGTTTTCATTCCCTCCCTTCTTTCTTCATTCTTTACTTACTTTTGTCTCTTCGGTGTGTCTTGTTATTTTCCTTATAGGGAGTTTAAAGTGTGTATTTTCTTTCTCATTTTCAATCTTTTTTACATTTTCTGGTCATTTTTTTTCCACACTGACATGGATATAATTCTGGTAGAGAAATTGGAGAAATGCCTAACACATCTATATAATTTAATGAAATAACTATTTTCTTTCCCTTGCTCCTTTTCATCCTTCCTGTCTTCCTTGTTCTCTTCTGTCTTACTCAATTTCTTTACTTTACTCTTCTTCCTACCTTTCTATACCTTCCTTGCTTGTGTCCTCCTTCCTTACCTCTCTCAGCCATCTTTTCTTATTTCTTACCTCATCCCTTTTGGTCTTTCCTTTCATCCTTCTGGCCTCCTTCACTACTTTTTCCCTCCTCTTCTGTTACTGTGACACTCCTTTCTTCATCCATTCCTTCCCTTTATCATTTTACTTCCACATTTTTCCTATAAATTTGTCACATACACACTCAAACACAGTACAATGTGTCGTGCAATTATTTTGTGTCAAGCTCCCAAAAGCAACTCACAAAAAAATAAAGAAATATTTTCTTCCTACGCATTCAATGCTGCTTACTCAATTTCTATCTTCCTCCCTTTCTCCACATGAGATGAACAGTGGTTATGCAAACATAGCAAACTTCAGATTATATTACATTAACCTACCAAGGATGTGTTTTTAATAATTGTTATTTTTATTCTCCATCAGTGCTGCTCAGAGTCAAAAAACTAACTCCAAACTGAAGGTCCTGCAGTGTCACTTCACCTGGACACCAGCAGGTCCTTACCTTTATGTCTCAGTGAAAAACTGAAGGACATCGGCACCGAGGAGGGAAACAGCTGGCAGGGTCACATTTACAACCTGCGGGGGTTCATTGAATACAAGCTGGGGTTCACTGAAGAAGCCCAGAGTTTCTTCAACAAGGCTACATGATGAGAAACGCAGATGAGTGTCCCTGGTTAGTGGTGAACTACGGGAACCTGGCTTAGAGAGCCATCAGGATGCAGCCGGACATGGTGGAGTGGAACACCAGCCATGTTTTAGGGTTAGTGAATGCTTCAAAGCACAGCAGCACAGGGCTGGGGGCTGACATCTTGGTGAAAATTAGAATCAACAAAGAACAGGATCCAGAGAACTTGTACTTTGCTGTTCACTACCTCGAGCAATGTGTTAAGAAAGGAGAAAGAATTGAAGATGAAGCACGTGAACTAGCCAGGGAGTTTTGAGAAATCCTGTCAGCAGCTACAGTGGTATTAAACCCTTACTTAGCGTTTACAGAAACTATTTATCTGTTGATGAGGCCATTGATTTGGCAGAGGAGGTTCTGAAAAAACATCCAGATGAGCAATCAGTCTCCATGAAGAGATGATTTCTCTTTACCCTCGTTCCTCACTTAAGAAGAAAATAGACCTCGCAAATATATATGCAAAGTCAACTAACGGCCTGGCTAAAGCTGAGCAGATATACCAGGAACTGCTAGAAAGGGATTTTGAACCAACAGATGCTTTACAACAACTACGCAACTCATTTATACTTCCAACAACAGGATCGCAACAGGTCAATAAGATATCACATGAAGGTGGAAGAGAAACCGCAACAATCCTTCTTTCGGGAGAACAGCATCAAAGTTCTGGAGAAGATTAGAGACAAAGACAAAGAAATAGAGAAGTTTCTGGAAAAAATATAGGTATTGCATAACCTAAAGGAATCTGTAAGTACTTATTAATCAAGCTGTGTCCATTAAAGGCAGGTTTCAACAAGTGTCTGCACTTTCGTAGTTAATGGAAGACAGGCTGTTAAAAAAAAATCAGCCATCGATGTGTACGAATCCTTCACTAACACAGATTATTAACATGTTCAAATGTCGTGACAATAATTCAGTATCACATTATTTGTTCAAATAAGTATTGAATGGATGAATTTTCCTTAACTTAGCGTATAAATCTGCTCAGTTTTACACAGCCACTGGTCAATGTTGCAGTGTACTCTTATATTTTGTCTCTTAATTATTTATTTTTTTCTTACTTTTAATGGTGGGGGGGAGGGGGGTGACAGATGTGTAATGTCATATGTCTTCGAAGCTACTGGGTGCCTAAATTTCCCCCGGGATCAATAAAGTATCTATCTATCCGTAACCATGGTGTTTTCCTTTGCACTGTATTGTACATAGTGAACTCTATAGCCTTTGAAATGTGCTTTTCTGAAAGCTTTGAGTTCCATCCATCCAGCCATCCATCGTCTACCGCTTATCCGGGATCGGGTCGCGGGGGCAGCAGCTCCAGTAAGGAACCCCAATCTTCCCTTCTCCGGACCACATCCTCCAGCTCCAACTGGGGGATCCTGAGGCGTTCCCAGGCCAGTGAGGAGATATAATCTCTCCACCGAGTCCTGGGTCTTCCCCGGGGTCTCCTCCCAGCTGGACGTGCCTGGAACACCTCCCTATGGAGGCGCCCAGGTGGCATCCTTACTAGATGCCCGAACCACCTCAACTGGCTCCTTTCAACATAATGGAGCAGCGGCTCTATTCAGAGTCTCTCACGGATGGCTGAGCTTCTCACCCAATCTCTAAGGGAGACGCCAGCCACCCGTCTGAGAAAACCCATTTTGGACGCTTGTACCCGTGATCTCGTTCTTTCGGTCATGACCCAGCCTTCATGACCATAGGTAAGGGTAGGAACAAAGATCGACCGGTATATTGAGAGCTTTGGCTTCTGGCTCAGCTCTCTTTTCGTCACAACGGTGCGGTAAAGTGACTGTAATAACGCCCCCGCTGCTCCAATTCTCCGGCCAATCTCTCGCTCCATCGTCCCCTCACTCGCGAACAAGACCCCGAGGTACTTGAACTCCTTCACTTGGGGTAATGGCTCATTCCCTACCCGGAGTAGGCAATCCACCGGTTTCCTGCTGAGAGCCATGGCCTCAGATTTAGAGGTCCTGATCCTCATCCCAACCGCTGCACACTCGGCTGCGAACCGATCCAGTGACTGTTGAAGGTCACAGACCAATGATGCCATAAGGACCACATCATCTGCAAAGAGCAGCGATGAGATCCTCAGGTCACCGAACTGCAACCCCTCTCCTCCACGACTACGGCTTGATATCCTATCCATGAAAATTGTGTACAACTTGCAATGTCTATGTAAGACTGAGGTAGCTGTATTAGACTGTACCTACAGTGTGAGACTAACTACAGTAAAATCAGTAGCTGAGGCATGGCAGGAGTGATCATTTAGTGGAATTTATTCACACGAAAGCTTCTACCTTCAGGCTTTGTCTTTCCTCCTCTAAGAGGAACTCGCCTTCTCCGTGCATCAAAAACTGACCTGCTTCAGCTCTCTCTTTGGTCAGGGCGGTGGTGATCAGCTTAGTGGTTAGGGTGCGGATGCATGGGATGCAGCAACATCCACACAGGATTAGTATACCTATCATTATCGGTATGATCAACAGAACGCTCAACACCATCATCTTATACTGACCAAACCAACGCTCCATGGAGCTTGTGAAGTAATTCTCTACCCCACTGTTTGAGGCTAGCTCTTTGCTGAGTGCGCTGAGTCCTTCCAAGGCTCTGGTAATGGATCCATCAGGGGCTGTGTTATTTGGGATGAAAGTACAACACATAGATCCAAACAATTTGCAGACACCCCTTTTTTCAGCCAACAACGTGTCTAATGCAATTCTGTTCTGATATGACATCAGGCTAGTCTGCCCTAATTGCTCATGCACTCCAGTGAAAGCATCTACGGTGTTGTTTGCGTATCTCTGCTGGTTGTAATAAAGGTAATTAATCCAAGCTACATTTTTGTTGACAGTCACTTGAACGAAAATGGACTCAAAACCCGCTGCAATTTCATTTCTAGCTTTGAATTCGTCAGGGACACCACGTGGTACTCCCATGGAGTCCATGTAAATTGTGGAGCTGAAACTTCCACTGGGAATAGAACGTTTACCTCGACTCAGGAGCTCATTCCCACTAGACCGACTGGACAGTTCTTCAGCAGAGATTGGCAGGATGTAGAAAGGCATTACCAACTGTACCAATGCACAGGTACCTACCCAGTCTGGCGGTAGGGCTGGATACAAAGTGTTTGTACCACAGTACCACCATACGTCAGCTCTGGCAAATTCCATGACAGACATCTTTGCTCCAAACAACATCCCTCCGTGGGAAACCCTTAGAGTGGAATTACACCATTTCAAATGTCCTACCTGAGTGCCTGCGCCACTGGTCTTGGTGATACACTCATAATCGCCTTCATAGGCCGAAAAATGAGGTGGAATGAAGTCAATTCTGGTCACTAGATACAACAGGGCCAGAGAGGTGCATCCTGCGGGACTGACAAGAGTGTACAAAGCATACATACACTGGAGACCTGCTGGGTCATTACTCAGATTCAATGGAAATGGAATAGTAGCTAAACTAGGTCTAGCAGCGGCGCATGCAACACAGTTTGCTTGACTACTCTGTTCAACGGAGTATCTCACCCAATCCAGCCATGCATTACTGTCCTGATATCCTGTCTCCACTGCCATTGTTTCTTTAAGATTAGTGATGTTCAGATAAGTCACACTCATTTTCTTCTTTGCTAGTCCGGTGTACGTTTTCTGGGTCTTTTTCTCAAGAGGGATTAAGCTTGGCTCTATTACCTTCAACCAAAACATGAACAGTGGGTCTTTGGGATTCTTTGATATCCCTAAATAGTACAGGCCAGAATCAGAGAGTTCAGGGTGGAAAACTGTGATGACCACAGGGTTACAATTTGTCGGATGCCCATTACCGGGCAGAGTTCTTGGATCAGGATTAGGATTAGGTGGTTCACTTTCACCACATTCACATGGGCTTCGTTTAATGATTCTCCATTTTTCAACCAAGGGGTGGTCTAGATTAATCCATCCCCCGTTTGAGTGTGCAAACACATCGGGATAATGACAGGGAGGCATACACAGATACTTGGCTTTGTTGGAATCGCATTGTGTGTTCCATTCTCTACCGTCAGCAGACATCATGGTGTTTACATCAAATTCAAACGAGGTGATCTTGTCTCTCTCTACTGTAACGGTAATCCCACCGTCCTTAATATCTACGGCTTCGTTGTTTTTCATGCTTCTCATGCGTCTCACTCGTCGCGTTAGTATGGTGTTAGGGGGTGCAATCTCATTAGGGAATCGTTCAGTCACATCTTGGATTTGTTTAGTTGTCAGATTGTCTGGTGTGTAGTCAGCTTCATTTGGGCAAAGATTAGCTACTCTATTGCTTGGTTCCTTACTTCCTACGCTCAGTGTCAAGGGGAGCATCATGACAATTGTGAGCAGTGCTAACCCAGCTATCATCCGAGGGTCTCCCCATGGAGAGATTTTCTGGTACACTATTACCTCCGCTTTTTTGTCTTTTATTGGTGGCATTTTTAACTGGTTTTATCTGCTATCTGCTCACTTAGACGGACAAACAAATAATTGTGACAAGTGAAACTTAGATTAATCTAAGGACAATTTATCCTCTGGTGCTGATTCTAGATTCACAAATCAATTAGTCAGTACTGTTTTGTTCCAGCAGGTTCAAATCTTGACTAACTTCTGCTAAACAGCGAGAAGGCGCCAGTGCAGGTACACAATGTGTGAGGTGGTGCCAATTAGCTCCTGTTTTACCTTTTACCCGGAGAGCGTGTGAAGTACGTTCTGTCACCTCCCACGGTCCAGTCCACCTAGGTTCAGACCACTTTCTTTTGTGGACCTTGACCCTTACCCAATCACCTGGTCCAACAGGAGTCTCTGGTGGTTTGTCAGGTTTTTCTGCTGCTGCTTCCACCTGTGTAGACAAAACTTCGATGATTTTAGCCAAAGCCTTGACATATTCATCTGCCTCAATCTGCCATAGATCTAATACAGGACCGTGCCCTCCTTCGCGTGGAGGGCCAGGCATTGGTCTACCGGTTAACAGTTCATGTGGAGACAAATGTGTTTGACTGCTTTGTGAGGATCTCATTGACATGAGTGCCAAAGGTAGGGCATCTACCCACTTTAACTTGTTACCATAACATGCTTTAGCAAGTTTTCTTTTGAGCGTTTGATTAGCTCGTTCTACCAAACCCTGTGATGCCGGATGATATACTGACCCAAATTTGTGTGTTATGCCAAAATACTTTTCTACTTCTTCAAGCTTATGGCTCGTGAAGTGTGTCCCATTATCTGATCGTATGCAACGTGGAACTCCATACCTTGGTATGAGTTCATTTTTTAACCATTTGATTACAGAATTGGCATCTTCTTTTTTGCAGGGAATTGCTCGTTGCACTTAGTGAAACGATCGACCATTACCAAAACATATCTGTACCCTCTTACCACATTTTCTGCTCCCATGTCTGTATAGTCAATACATATCTCTTTGAATGGTGCGTCTGGCACTGGAAAACGACCCATAGGACACTTGTATGTTCTTTTATTGTTAAATTTACAACAGGTATCACATTCTGTTACAAAGTTTTCAACCATCTCTTTCATAAATGGGTGCCACCATTCTACCTCTATGTCCCTTGTTGTTCTTAGTTTTCCAACATGCGTGGGGCCATGGGCTTGTTTGATCAACAGGTGACATAGTTTAGCTGGTGCCACGAGTCTGCCATCGTGAGCTCTCCAGATTCCTTCAGTCTTGGTGGCTCCCTTATGAGCCCATTGATTATGCTCATAGACTCCTGCTTGTGCTTGCATTTCTTTGATGCTCTCCAAAGTGAGTTGCTCTTGATTTTCACTGTTCAAACAAATCATTTGCTGAGTGTAGCCGCCTGCTACTTTAGCTGCCTTGTCTGCTGCATCATTTCCTTTTGCCACTGCTGTATCAGTTTTCTGATGACCTTTGCATTTCATTATAGCAACATGTGATGGCAGCAGTGCCGCTTTCAGTAGGGCTCTTAATGCTTCAGCATGTTTGACAGGATTTTTGGATGAAGTCAGGAAACCTCTTCTCATCCACTGGGAGCCGTCAATATGGACAGCGCCATATGCATAAGCAGAGTCTGTGTATACATTTATTCTCTGGCCTTCTCCGTGTTTCAATGCTTGTGTTAACGCGACTATTTCTGCAAGTTGTGCAGAGGCTGGCTGTGGAATGATGTGTGCTTCCAAAGTTTGTGTGTTTTCTCCACTTTGTTGCACTACAGCATAGGAAGCTACATTTCCTTCATCTCCTTTGTAGCAGCAGCCATCACTGTATATAATTTTATCTGTATTATTCAATGGTTCGGTTTCCAAATCTGATCTAATTTTAAGATCTTGTTGTGAGACAAATGCACAGTCATGTGGGTCATGGTTTTCTGAATTCAGTCCTGTTGCCATGTTGATTGTCCCTGCCACATATGTGATGTGGGGCTTAGTTAGTGTTTCTTCTATCTTTACTTTTCTAACTGGAGAAAAGGTGAACGCTTGTGAGTTTAGAAACGCCACTACATCATGTGTACTGTTTACTTTGAGAGGGTGGCACATCACCACGTGTGCAGTCTTTTGAATTGTCTTTGCTAGAGCAGCCAGGTGTCTTGTACAACCTGTTTGTCCTTGTTCAACATTGTCCAATTTTGAGCTGTGGTACATCAGTATATGTCTTTCTCCCCCTTTTTTCTGAAACAGGACTCCATTTACCATCCCTCCTGTTTCAGAAACATCCAAATGAAAATCATCATTGTAGTCTGGGGAGCATAGATGTGCAGCTTGTCCCAAGGCTTGTTTAGTCTTAGTGAAAGCTTCTTCGCCTTCTGTAGTCCAGATGAGCTCAGCAGTGAGGTTTCTGTTTCCTGCTTCTGAGAGCATGTCTCTGAGTGGTTGAGTCAGATTTCCATAATCTGGTACATGAGTCCTACTGTAACCCGTCAATCCAAGAAATGCCAACATGTGTTGTACTGTCTTAGGTTTTCCATGTGATAGGATTGAGGTCTTTTGTGCATTGGTTAGAGTCAGGCTGTTTGCAGAAATTAGTCTTCCCAAGAAAGTGACTGATCTTCTTGCAACTTGAGTTTTTTCTTTCTTGACTTTGTATCCTGCTTCTGCAAGTAGTGTAAGGAGATTTGCTGTGGCTTCCAGGCAGGATTCAGCACTAGTGCCTGCGAGCAGCAAATCATCAACGTACTGTATCAGAGTTACACCTGGTGGCAGTTGTAAGCCGCTTAAGTCTTTTTTCAGAGCTTGATTGAACAGTCCTGGGCTGTCTTTGTAGCCTTGTGGCATTCTGTTGTAGGTGTATTTCTGTCCTTTATATGTGAAAGAAAATATGTCTTGTACTTCAGGGTCCAATGGTAGAGAAAAGAAAGCATTAGCCAGATCTATGACTGTGAAGTATTTGTGTTCAGGATTGAGATTTTGAAGTGCCACATATGGGTCTGGAACAGGTATATTTTGTGACACCGTAGCAGAGTTGATTTTTCTTAGATCATGAACCATTCTCCAGCCTTTGTTGCCAGCTTTTGGGACTGGTAAAATGGGTGTGTTCCAGATGGAGTTTGAGTGTCTGATTACACCAGCTTCTAGGAGTCCATTGATTGTTGCTCCTATTCCTTCAACCTGCTCTCTTTTTAGGTTATATTGCGGTAACCAACATGATGATTGTTCTGTTTTGAGAGTCACTGAGACCTCATGATGAGGCACAAAACCTACATCATAGTCTCCAGTTGTCCACAAATATGATGGGATATCTTTGAGTGTTTCTTCTGTGTCAGGATGGTTGGTGTGTTCTCTTCCATGGTCTCTTTCCAATTCTTGTTCTTCCAAGATGCCAACATCCATACTGTGGTGAGTGATTTTCCACATCGTCTCATCTTCTGCTCTCCATACGCAGGCAATATTGGTTGGGAGCCAGTTCTCCCAACCAGCTCTCTTTATCATGGGACCTAGGGACCTTGCTTCAGATCCTACTGCCAATGCCAGTGTGATATGTGGCACTGCTTCAGCTGATAATGCATACCATTGCAGTTGTTCTTTAGTGAGAGCACAGAATGCAGCTACACCTTGAGGTCCCACGTAGATGTCCTTGACTTCTATTTGCTCCTTTGTCATGTTTCTTTCTTCCTCCCAGGCTTGTTGATACTCTTCGTCAGGTTGACGCAAGTAGTTATAGGTGCAGTGTAAAGGATCAAGTGGAGGTCCATATGGAGCTAATGTGTTGATCCAAGGCTTCCATTCCATATAAGTCTTCTGGACTCCTGGAGTGTCTTGACCTTCTGTCAACAGGCGGCTCCAATACACTGTTGTGGTAGTTTCTTCAATGTCTTGGGTAGGGCTTGATGTCATCACCAAGATCCTTTGATCTGTTTGATACTGTCCATGCAGATGTATTTGTCCAGGAAACTGTAGAGTCAGTCCATCACTGGAACATAGAATTCGTGCTCCAGTTTTAACCAGCAGGTCTCTACCCATCAGGTTTACAGGACACTTTGGGGAGAAGAGGAAAGGGTGTAGCAGGGATTGTTTACCAAGTACAGTGACCAATGGCATGGTATACTTTTGTTCTTCTGTTCTTCCCGAGTATCCAACGGTTCGAAGGGTCTTTGTAGAGAGAGGTGATGTTTTTCCTTTCAAGGAAGTTATACAGGACGCTGTTGCTCCTGTGTCCACCATCAGTTCCATTTTTTCTCCTTCTATCGTACAGGTGACCATTGGTTCATTCTGAGCTGGAATAGCTTCACCTGCAGTTGGATCCTCTGGGCATCTTCATTGTGAGGAGCCATCCCATTCCTGGGAATGTTCCCATGCAGAGAGTGGCATTTTGTGAGTGTTGGGAGGATTTCTTCCTCTTCCTCTACCAAAACTTTGCTGTCCTCTTCCTCCTGCAGGACCTTGCTGTCCTCTTCCTCCTCTTCCATAGGTGGGATATCCTCCTCCTCTACTGTTAGGGAATCCTCCTCTTCCTTGGTAGGAGTTTCCTCCTCCTTGGTAGGAGTTTCCTCCTCCTTGTTGCCCATACTGGTGGCAATCTTTGACCCAGTGAGATGCGCTTCCACAATTAAAGCATCCCTGTAGCGGAGCTCTTTCATAATTTCTGTAGCGGTTGTTACCCCCTCTCCATGCTCCTCTGTTTGGTACTTGCCATGGAGGTCCATTCTGAGGAACTTGTTGCTGTGTATGAGTCTGTATTGTTGTTTCTGGGAATTCTCCAGTATCGTACTGTCCCATTAACATCTGTCTCTTATCTTTCTTATTTCTTGAAGCCTCAGTGTCTTTCTCAGCCATTTGAGCCTTTGCCAATCTGCTGGTGATTGTCAGATGTTCTTCCTTCTGCACTTCTGTTTGCCTGTGTTGCTCGTCATGATGCACAAGGTGCTCTCTCCAAAGTGCATTAGGCATTAAGTCTAGTCCCACCACACTCTTCAGACAGTTTTGGACATGAGTAGATAGGGCCTTTATCACTGCATGTCTCCACAACATGGTACATGATGGAGAGATGTCATGTCTTTCTCCAGTGCTGTCTAACCAGACGCCTTCGCTTCTTTTCAGGAAAGCATGCATTTCTTCATCATTTCCTTTCTTTAGGCCTGTCACTGCTGTTATGCTGCGGGTGGTGGGAAAAGCGTCTCTCATAGCATACCAGTAATGATTCCTGTGAGGATTGAAGGATTTTTCATCGTCCTCGTTATTGCATCCAGCGATGAGATCCATGTCTAGCATCGTCTTTTTTCCTTCCAGTCTGCCCATGAGAGTCCTCAAATCTCCCACACACACACGATCTCCTGCTGTGTATTTCTCAAATTCATTCATCCATTTCTGTGCTCCTGAGGTGAGGGGAGGCAATTTGGCCGCCAAACTCTCCAAATCACGATGACTCCAAGCGTGGTATACCATGGGTCCTCCTGGTGTTGCCATGAGTGGCATCTGTTGTGCTGCTCTTTGCTCTTCCATTTTATTTCTGGTTCTAGTCGAAATTGACTGTTCTTTCATCTTCAGTCGTCCTTCTACAAAGTATGTCTTGAAGTCACTCTTTTCTTCTGGGGAAATCGTGCTGAGACTCCTTTCAGAATTCCTTGAGCTTCTTCCAGCTTGTTCAAATTCTTCTTCATCCTCATCAGTTTTATCTTCTTCATACTCTGGTCCCTCCTCGCTTGTTGCTTCTTCCTCCAGTTTTTCCAGGCTGTCATAACCCATTCTTTGGCGTGTACCATCATGTTTGATAATTTCTTCCCTTCTTATTGCATCTTCTTTGCGTCTTTCATCCATTCGTACTGCTTCAGCTACCAGTATTTGCTGTTTGTTTGAAATGGTGTAATCATGGAAAACTGAGTATGAATTTGGGGTGCGTAGTACCTCTTTATGTGGATTTGGAGCAGGGTGAGTAGCAAAATGAGAGGGAGAGTTGAGTAGCTTTTCCTCTAATTTTTCCTCGAGTAGTTGGACATGTTTCATCAGGTGCTCTAGTCGTTTCTCTGTTTCTCCCCCCTCTACTTCCAGACATCCTCCCTTTATGCCCATCATGGGTGCCTGTATTGGAGTGGGATTAACAAGATTGTGACTGGGTGCATATGCTGGAGGGGCGGAGGCTTGTGTCAAATCTGGGTAGAGTTGAGGTGTAGGCTGGATAGGTGTAGTTTCTTCATGTTTGGTGCCTTTTTCTTCTTCTTTTGCTTCCCTGATTACACAAATTGTCTCAGGTGCGGTCTGAGGTATGTTCTTGAAGAGTAGAAGGAGATGCATAGCTCTGGATTTTCTGTTTGCAGCTTTCAATGCGGCTTTCTTTACAGCTCCAAATCTTTGTTTTTCTCCTGTCTTCTCCCATGCTGCCATCTTTTGTTGATATTCGCCATTTTCAAATTCGTAAACTGCCCTTCTTTGGTCCTCACTTGGACCTGGTTGATCATCAGTTGGAAACAATCCTCTTTCTTGCCATGCGAGTAGTAGCTTTTCTGTCTTTGCTCGAACCTTCTTTCTTTCACTCGGTTTGGTGCAGGCATCCAATCGTTGGTACATTTGTTCTTTGTACCGTGCTGTGGACACAACCTTGACTTGCTTTGAGCTTTCAGATGGATCCATCATGTTGAAAATTTGAAATTCCTCAAATGTTGTTCAGTCAGTGGAGATACTCAAAATTCAAATGAATTGAGCGCAAAATGAAAATAAAAATTAGAAAAAAAAAAAAAAATGTTTAAAGTTCAAAAATTAATTGAGCGAGAAATAAAATTAAAAAGCAAAAAATGTTTATGTTTTAAATTAAAATAGAAATGAAATCAAAAAATGTTTACGTTTTAAATCTAAAATAGAAATGAAATCAAAAAATGTTTATGTTTTAAATCTAAAATAGAAAATAAAAATTGGAAGTGTAAATTTCCTAAGTTTAAATCTGGAATCAGAAATAAAAAGAAAACATGGAAATCAAAACCATAAAATGTAAATCTGAAATATAAGTATAATCAAAGGTAAATCAAAGGCAGGACTTCAAACTTTTTCTCTAATGGGCAATTTGTGACAATTATTATAATTATAACTCTTATTTGAATTTTGGGTGTAAATTCAATTTTGTCCACCAGATGGTAGCACTGGACCCAGTTCGCTGAAGAGGCTGGCAGTCCGGCAATGAACTGCTCCAGTGCCTCATGCCCGACGACGTCCTCCGCAGAGTTGGTTCCCGGCTGGAGACAGCACCTGGCTGCGTCATCTTCTGCAGCCCAATCGGCAGTGGCCGAACCGGAGTGTTTCCTGGATCGCCCCTCTGGTGGCCGAGCACTGCAGCAGCTCCCACAGGAGGACACGATCCTCCCGCTGGCACGCCGTATTGTGGCAAGGGCTTTTCCCCTCCTCTGACCTGTCCCTATTCAGGTGCCAGTGTAGCAATCCCTATCTACAGCCAGGTGATATGTAGATAGGAGAGGAGACGTGGGACAGGCTCACAGCTGTTTATTGGTACACTCAAACAAATGCATGTCTTATCAGGTGCTTTTTAGATAGCTCCGAGGTTGCTGACTCCGTCCAGCACCGTGTAATCCCGTGGATTTCTCTCGCTCTGGGTAATCCATGTCTGGGGCTCCAGGACTCAGCCTACTGGAAAATGAACAGGCCAGGCCATCACCATGCATTTTTTATGTGACTGATTACCTGATTCCGTTCAGCTCTCTGGCCTCCAGCTGGGACACTCCCGTCTCCCCTAACCACACTAACCCTAACCACACCCCACTGCCACAAAGTAATTTTACATTTCTTTCTTTGATTTTAAACTACACGTTTTAATCTAAAGACTGCGTATGTTGGCACAATGACGATCCTTGCATACCTAAACTGTCACCCGGTTTTTAACAATACTATAAATGCGGAACAGAATTCTAGACAAATGTTACGGCAAGGTGAACAACGCTTATGTGAGTAGAGCCAAACTATTAAAGTAAACATTTGCACCAGTGAATAGAGTCTCTTAAAAGATGATTTCTCCCTACTCAGCAGAGCATCATAATGTAGGTGCAGGGTGCAGGGTGGTGATGGCCTAGTGGTCTAAGAGCGCCTGCTAAATGACCTGTGTCTCCAGGTAACCGCTGTCCCAGCTCTTCATACTTTCACCAGGGTCGGCGCCATCGCATATGAAACAGACAGGCCACTAATTTTGACAAGAGGCCATTTTTCACACCTCACATTAAGCTGAGGGTAACTGACATTCTGTCAGTGTATACACATACTGAATAGGCTTATATTATGATATCATAACATTTTATGAGAAGCTGCAGCCATTAAAAAATGTGGCATCTTTGGGTTGAATATTTCACTCAGTGTGACATCATATTCTAAAGAAGAAAAACAAACTAATTAATTTAAATAAACTTAGGAGAAAATATAATGACAAACTTTAATGAGTCATGTCTTAGTTGTTTTTCCAGATATGTGGCTTTAGGTTTCTATTGCTGGGAAACAATAGTCAGGCGGGCGTGTTTAGACAGAACAAAAATGCAAACGTATGACATTCACTTCGACTTCAGTGTGAACATATAAAGCTGCGTGCTCAACAACATCTCATCATTTTCAGCAAAGCAGGAGTTAGACATATCTGACTTTGTACCAGCGAACCTAAAGGTGCATCAAGAGCAAAAACCAGACGAACTGCTGAGTCAAGGAAACAGCCGAATGATGAGGTGAGAAACTGCTTCTGCATTTCAAGTAATGACAATCATTCTGATGTACTTAATATCTTATTATTATTGAGCCCCAGAGATCTAAAATCCTCACCTTTAGTCATGAGCTTTGGGTAGTGACCGAAAGATTGAGTTCACAAACAAAAGTGGCCGAAATAAGTTCCCTCAGTAGGGTAGCTGGGCTCAGCATAAGTCATAGGGTATGTAAGCTCAGACATACGGAGGAAATTAAGCTTTCCTTCTGCGGTTTTCCGTCCAAATCTTGAAGACTCTGGGGTAGACCCAGAACACGCTGAGGAAATAATATTTTTATATTATAGAATAGAATTTATATATCTCATCTGGCTTGGGAACACCCTGTGTCACGACGCTGGATTTGCGTTTCCTGTTTTATTTTGAAATGTTCCCTTCCCCTTGTGTCATGTCTTGTATTACTTCCTGCCCTTGTGTATTTGCCTTTCTCCCCCAGTTGTGTCTCGTTCCCTTCATTAGTTTCCTCCTGTGTATTTGCCTTTCTCTCCCAGCTGTGTCTTGTTCCCTCATTTAGTGTCTGTGTGTATATATCCCTGTCTGTCTCAGTGTTCTTTGTCAGTTCATTATTTTTGTTACTCTCCTGTTCTGCTCATGCTATCCATGTTGCCGTGTGCGTCCCTCGTGTACCCTTGTGAATCTTCGTGCTATCCTGTGTCAACCCTGGTTCGTGTTTTCAGTTCTATTTGTTACCTCGTTTTATATATTGGTAAGCTTTTGCTATATAAAGCTCTCTTTTGTTTAACCTCATCTTGGTTTTTGCATTTGGGTCCTCCTTATTACAAAAGGTAACACCCTGGGATCCCCCAGGAGGAGCTGAAAATGTTGCTGCTGAAAGGGAATGAAAGAAAGATGGATGTTTTATTTTCCTTATGACTGTTCATGTTTCCTTTCTTTGTTTACTTGTTTGCTGTCTACTCAGTGCTTCTTACTCCATTCCTTCCTTCCCTCTTCCCTTTCTCCGCATGAGATGAACAGTGGTTATGCACTAATTGCAGACTTCATCACATTAACCTACTTATGATGTGTTTTAATAATTGTTATTTTAATTCTCCACCAGTGCTGATCAGAGTCAAACAACACTGGTGTCCAAACTGGAGGCCCTGCAGTGTCACTTCACCTGGGATCTGGACACCAGCAGGTCCAAACTTTTCCGTTGCAGGGAAAGGTTTGAGGATTTCTTCACCGAGGACGGACACAGCTGGCTGGGTCACATTTACAACCTGCGGGGGTTCATTGAATACAAGCTGGGGTTCACTGAAGAAGCCCAGAGTTTCTTCAACAAGGCTACAGAGGCCTTCCGTCAGATGAGAAACGCAGATGAGGGTCCCTGGTTAGTGGTGAATTACGGAAACCTGGCTTGGCTGCACCACCACCTGGGAGACCCAGCAGAGAGTGAGGCTTACCTGACAAAGGTTGACGCCCTGATGAATGAATACCAATATCCATCTCAGGACGAGCTCCACCCAGAGATCTACGCTGAAAAAGCCTGGACTTTCATAAGGTTTAGCACAGATAAAATGCTGCTGGCTGCAGATTACTTCCAGAGAGCCATTAGGATGCAGCCGGACATGGTGGAGTGGCACACCTACCATGTCAAAGGGTTAATGTTTGCTTCAAAGCACAGCAGCACAGGGCTGGGGGCTGACATCTTGGAGAAAATGAGAATCGCCAAAGAACAGGATCCAGAGAACTTGTACTTTGCTGTTCACTACCTTGAGCATTGTGCTAAGAAAGGAGAAATAATTAAAGATGAAGCATGTAAGCTAGCCAGGGAGGTTTTGAGAAATCCTATCAGCAGCTACAGTGGTATTAAACCATTACTTAGGGTTTACAGAAACTATGTATCTGTTGATGAGGCCATTGATTTGTCAGAGGAGGTTCTGAAAAACCATCCAGATGAGCGTTATCTGATGAGATGTGCTACACTCTGCTACAAATGGAAGATATTTTTCAGTGACAGTCCCCAAAAACAAAGCATGGTAGACAGAGCAATCAGTCTCCATGAAGAGGTGATTTCACTTTACCCTCATTCTTCCCTTGGGAAGAAAATAGACCTTGCAAATATATATTCCAAATCAACTAACGGCAAGGTTAAAGCTAAGCAGATATACCAGGAGCTGCTAAAAAGTGATCTTGATCAGGCAGGCAAACAGATGCTTTACAACAACTACGCAAAATATTTAAACTTCCAAGGACAGGATCGCACCAGCTCACTAAGATATCACATGAAGGCGGCAGAGATACCGCAACAATCCATCTTTCGTGAGAAAAGCATCAAAGTTCTAAAGAACATAAGAGACAAAGGCAAGGACAGAATGTGTCGCTAAATACAGAAGTTTCTGGAAAACCTGCAAGAGCCATAATGTTTTTAACAGCACTGGTTCTGAATCCAGAACAAATATAGGTATTGCATTACCTGAAAATAATCAGTAAATTAATCAAGCTTTGTCTTTTAAACGCAGGTTTCAACACGTGTCTGCACTTTAGTAGTTAATGGAAGACAGATGTTAGATATTGTCACAATATCTAAAAGATTATTTGTAAAATTGTTTATATAGCCTTTGCAATTTGCTTTGCAGTTAGCTTTGTTTTGTGAACTATAAAACTCTTTGATTGGTACTGTAATACTTAACTTGATGTATAAACTGAATATTATCACCAGCTGATTGTATGTATAGAAAATATGTCTCTCTTGAGAATGAGACCCTGTGTCTCAATGAGATTTTACCTATATAAATAAAGGCAAAATAAAAAAATGTCAATCATTGTCTAAGTTGTATACAATAATAAATATGCATTGTGTACACCAATAAAAGTTATTTAAGTGGTTTTTTTTGTTTTGGTGGTTACTATATACAAGAAACTTAAATACATCTGGGGCATCTGTGTTTTTATCACTGATAAGTGGTGCAGACAACACAGTACGACTCAACTTCACCTTTTTGAACTGTCACCCGGTTTTCAATAATACTATAAATGCGGGACAAAATTCTAGACAAATGTTGTATAATTAACATTAGCATCCTCTCCGGGAACCATTACCTTACCGTGGTGGAGAGGTTTGTGTGTCCCTATGAACCTGAGAGCTGTGTTGTCTGCAGCCTGGTGCCCCTGGTAGGGTCTCCCAAGTCAAATTGGTCTCAGGCAAGGGGCCGGACTAAGAATGGTTCAAAACAACCTCATGATACAGAGGGAAAGAGAAGGAGAGACCCTGCCTGGAGGAAGCCTGGGGCCCCCGTCTGGAGCCAGGCCCAGAGGGAGGGCCCGACAGCGAGTGGCTAGTGGCCGGGATTGTCATGGAGCCCGGTCGGGCACGCCCAATGAAGCTACGTGATGCCTCCCATCCATCCATCCATCCTGTGGGCCCACCACTCATGGGATAAACTGCTGGTGTCGGGTGCGCCGTCCGTCGAGGGACCTCGACGGACCAGACCCGGGCAGCAGAGGCTGGCTCTGGGGACGTGGAACGTTACCTCTCTGTGGGGGAAGAAGCCAGAACTAGTGCGGGAGGTGGAGCGCTACCAGTTGGATCTGGTGGGGCTTACCTCTACGCACAGTCTTGGCTCTGGAACCGTACTCCTGGATAGGGGTTGGACTCTATTCTTCTCCGGAGTTGCCCAAGGTGTGAGGCGTTGGGCGGTGTGGGGATACTCATAAGTCCCTGGCTGAGCACCACTACATTGTCGTTCACCCCGGTGGACAAGAGGGTCCCCTCCTTACGCCTTAAGGTTATGGGGGGACAACTCTGACTGTTGTTTTTGCCTATGCCCCAAACAGCAGTTCAGAGTATTCGGCCTTCTTGGAGACCCTGAATGGAGCCCTGCAGGGGGCTCCAGTAGGGTACTCCGAAGTCTTGCTGGGAGACTTCAACGTGCACGTAGGAAACGATGGAGACACCTGGAGAGGCGTGGTTGGGAGGAACGGCCTACCTGATCTAAACCTGAACGGTCGTTTGTTGTTGGACTTCTGTGATAGTCATGGAATGGCCATAACAAACACAATGTTCGAACATAAGGATGCTCATAAGTGTATGTGGTACCAGAGCACCCTAGGCCAAAGGTCAATGATCGATTTTGTGATCGTATCATCTGATCTAAGGCCGCATGTTTTGGACACTTTGGTGAAGTGAGGGGCGGAGCTGTCAACTGATCACCATCTGGTGGTGAGTTGGATCAAGGGGTGGGGGAAGACTTTGGACATACCTGGTAAACCCAAACGGGTAGTGTAGGTGAACTGGCAACGTCTGGAGGAAGCCCCTGTCCGGGAGATCTTCAACTCACACCACCGGCGGAGCTTTTCAGACATCTCTGTGGAGGTTGGGGGCATTGAACCTGAGTGGGCAATGTTCAAAACGTCTATTGCTGAAGCTGCGGTGAGCAGCTGTGGTCTCAAGGTCTTAGGTGCCTCAAGGGGCGGTAACCCTCAAACACCATGGTGGACATCCGTTATCCGGGAGGACTCTGGAAACAGATGCAGGGTACCGACAGACTCAAAGCGGGTGTGGGAGAGTCTATGGAGAAGGACTTTCGGTCGGCACCAAGGTGCATCTGGAAAATCGTCCATCACCTCAGTAGGGGGAAGCGGGGAACCATCCAAGCTGTGCACAGCTTGGATGGTTCCCCGCTTCCCCCCGCTTACTTCGACTGAGAAGGTTATCGGGCGGTGGAAGGAGCACTTTGAGGAACTCCTGAATCCGACTAACACGCTGTGGACCCTCTTGTCCACCGTCAGGGATAATTATGACAGAGAGGAGGGGGTAGTGTCACACACACGCTTTATTCTCACACAGGTATGGTTATAAACAGGCACAGCTGACACAGGTCGCTCTCCTGTCGGTCGCTCTGCTGTCCGCTGCTCTCCAGGATGCTCTGCGTCGTGGCTGCAGAAGCGTCTCCGTCTAGTCTCGAACCCAGCCTACTGCAAGAGAACAGAACCAGGCCATCACCGTGCATTTATTATGTGACTGATTACCTGATTCCGTTCAGCTGTCTGGCCTCCAGCTGGGACACTCCTGTCTCTCCACCGCAGCCGGCGCCCTAACCACACCCCACTGCCACACACGCCCTCTATGGTAGAGGCAGAGCTGGAAGCTGATGGGGGACCATCGTCAATCTTCCTGTTGGAGGTCAGTGAGGTAGTCAAACAACTCCACAGTGGCAAAGCCACAGGGGTTGATGAGATCCGTCCAGAAATGCTGAAAGCTTTGGGTGTTGAGGGGCTGTCTTGGTTGACACGCCTCGTCAACATTGTGTGAAAGTCTGGGACAGTGCCTAGGTGGTGGCAGACCGGGGTGGTGGATCCCTTATTCAAAAAGGGGGACCAGAGAGTGTGTGCCAACTACAGAGGTATCACACTTCTCAGCCTCCCTGATAAAGTTCGGTGGCCTAAGGATCTCATCGCTGCTCTTTTCAGATGATGTGGTCCTGATGGTGTCATCGGTCTGTGACCTTCAGCAGTCCCTGGATCGGTTCGCAGCCGAGTGTGAAGCGGTTGGGATGAGTATCAGCACCTCAAAATCTGAGGCCATGGCTCTCAGCAGGAAACCGGTGGATTGCCTACTGGTATGGCAGGGATAATTGGGTATATAATAGTTATTTATAGTAAAGGTCAATAATTATTTATGGCCTTTTTATCAATAAATATTATAATATCTCCAAATGCACAGCTTGTGAACGCCTGGTGTTATTCTTATAAAAACCTGTCTAATATGTTTAAGTCTTTATCCCTTTTATCTGAAATTTGAAGGTGAACTTCATAACACAACAAACTTCAGGCGGAGTGTATTTTCTTCAAATTCAGTATATTCAGACCACTATTACTCAGTGCCAGAAGCACTTGGAGTGATTAATCAATGTTTTACAAGAATAATAAGAGAGTTATCTTTTTAATGAGACCAAAATCATGCATCTGGTGCAAATGGTTGAAGAGCAGCTTATAATATACTTTGGGTATGTCGTTTGTAGGTATTTTTGTATTTTCGAGTAAAGTCCCCCACCCCTTAAGAGGTTAAAGAAACCCTCACTCGACCCCTCTGAAGTGAACAACTACCGACCTGTCTCTCTTCTTTCTTTTCTTTCCAAAACACTTGAGCGTGCAGTCTTTAATCAACTCTTGTCTTACCTTCACCAGAACAACCTTCTCGATCCGCACCAATCTGGTTTCAAGGCAGGCCACTCAACTGAGACTACCCTCCTCGCTGTCACTGAGGAACATCATGCTGCTAGAGCAGCCTCCCTCTCCTCTGTTGTCATCATTCTGGACCTTTCTGCTGCATTTGACACAGTGAAGCACCAGATCCTCCTCTACACCCTCCAAGAACTGGGAGTCTCAGGCTCTACTCTCTCCCTGCTCGAATCCTACCTAAAGGACGGCACCTACAGGGTAACTTGGAGAGGGGCTATGTCGTACCCCTGTCAACCCACCACCGGGGAACCTCAGGGCTCCATCCTGGGTCCTCTCCTCTTTTCTCTGTACACCAACTCAATTGGCTCTGTCATTCACTCTCACGGCTTCACCTACCACAGCAATGTAGATGACACTCAACAGATTCTGTCTTTTCCCAGATCTGAAACCCAGGTGGAGGCACGGATCTCGGCTTGTCTGGCTGATATCTCTGTATGGATGGTGTTGTGGAAGTTTTCCTGCTTTACTCTGGAGAGATGTAGATAAAATCAAATAAATGGTGATAGAGACAGAGTTGTCTTTGTGCATTTATTTGTGGCCACAAATGGCACCAGTTTCACAGAATACAGCGTAGTCTATGGAAGGGCACAGGTTGGAAGAAGACACATAGGCATTTTATACAATTTGGTTTGGAGACGAGGTGATGAAAAACCACAGGGGGCCAAGCCAAACTGCACTTTGATGCTTGTAAGGTAATAGTTATGTAAACAGAATATTGGGTGATACACTCAATACTGTGTGTACTGTGTATACGGTGTGTCCTGTCTTTTGTTAGTTAATCAGTTTGAAACATTTGGCTGTGTCCTGTCTTTTGTTAGTTAATCAGTCTAATCAGGATGCGTCTGTCTTGTATTAACATGAAATGGCAGTTGGCCCTGGTTTGATTTGACCGGCACTCCTATGTTAGCATCAAATGGCAGTTGGCTTGTTTAACATAGGAAACTTATATAATTAAAACAGTAGACATTTAAATTGCTATTACATTCCTCTCTTTTGATCATATTTGATCATCAAGAATCTCAATAAAATGATAGATAGGTAACATAGGACATCAATACATACTGGCACCTTGCAGTCTTTAAGTAAGTACATCATAAATATGTCATGGAAATCTAGCTGGGTTTTATATTTACAGAGCCATGAGGTAGATAAGCATTAGTGAGAGGTAGGAACAGAATTATACTTCGGTGTCTGAACATTCAGAATCTGTGTACAGAAATTTACAATCTTCATGTTGTGTTTGGTCCTTGTCTGGGAGTGAAGTGTACTGAACGAATGCTGTGGAAATCATGTTAGATACAAGTTTTCTGATGAAAGGAACAACACAACAGCAGCATGTGGAAGCAATGATGAGTAATGGCGTCAATATCCAGGCTGCCCATGCTTCCCATCCGCCCCCAGTGAGCCAGGACCACCACTCCCAGCCAGAGCTAAGGGGGACGTCCTCGGCTTTCATGTCAGCTAAGAGGGCGTTGAGATGAGATATGGTTGCAGACATGTTTTGGGATGTATCGGGTATGTAGGTACAGCATGAATCACCTATAACGTGGCACAGACCTCCCTTGGAGGCAAACACGAGGTCAAGGGCGAGTTGGTGCTGCAGCAACATGTTTCTGGAGGCTGCCATGTAAGGGGTTAGAGCCGTGAAACCAGAGATCACGATGGCGGTCAGATTTTCTACCGAGGCATGGAGTTTGTCTATGTTGTGAGCATTGTTAACTGCACCCCACCATGGGAAAATTGCCCCTGGGCTAATCACCTCTCTTTTCTGAGCATGGTGACTGGGGTGTCTGAACTCAGGGTAGTGATGGGTAGTATACATCAGGGTATCTAGAATGGTGATGGTTGGAGTTAAATCAACCATAGCACAGGTTCCTGTCCAGACGGGGGACAGGACTTGGTACAGGGAATCACCGCAGAGCCACACATAGGCCTGTAAGCTTCCTGCTCCAGAATCACTTGGCCAATAGACATTCCTAGATAGATTGGAGGACAATTTTGATAGGTTAATTCTGTTTGGAATATTTGGCTCTACACAGGTTGATTTGTTATACTCTCTTTCGCCGCAGGTGGAATTGAGGATTATTTTACATAAATGGTCTGGTATCTCTCCGACGAAAAACTTGGATGGGGCAAAGTTATTAGGGACATGATATCTTCTTATGCAAACGGTATGATGGAGAGTATTGAGGTGACTAGAATGCACTCTGGAGAGTGGTGTGAAAGTATTGAACGAGTTTACCATTACAGTGGAGGCATTAGTGGAACGGATTTTTGCCTTTTGAAGGTAGTTACATGCAGTTGGGATATCCATGGAGTTAACCTTGTACCATGAATCTCGAGCTTTGTGACCGGGACGAGTAGATATTGGGTTAGTTAGGGCTATCAGAGCACAGATAACTTCAGTCTTGGATAAGGATCTGGGTCTGATCGGGAGTGCCATAGAGGAATCTTGAGGGAACAATGTACACGCATAGCATGACGTGTTCTGGCCTGCAGCATGTAAAAAATAATTTATCACGTGCCACCACGAGTTTGTCCCTAGATTCATATTGGATACCCAGGTATCTGGATCAGGGTCGTTGTGAGGATTTGGAGTGCGTTGCAAAAGAGTGGAAGTCCCTATAGATTGTAATACTGTGGTGGTGGGTACAGAGGGTGATTTTGTTTTAGGTATAATGTCTATATAGAAGGTGCCGCAAGGATCAGTGCCAGACACATAAGCGCAGATGACGTAATAGCCTTTATCCTTTTTGTGAGCATCGCGGAGCTGTAATAAAACAGCTGTCCCTGTGGAGCTGATTTTTGTAATGGATAGGCGTCCCTTAATGTCTGTTTTATCGTCCCATAGAGTGTACCCCCAGTCTTCATGTGATGTAGTCCAGAGGACATGAGCCCACCCTCCTGAACAATGAGTGGCGGTGTAGCCACCATTTTCGACATAGCAGATGTACATATCGGCCCATCCAAGCTTCTTTGGATCTAAACCTGTCATGTACGCACATGGGTCTAATTTCACAGTACTAGTGGAGCCTTCCTGCAGGGTAATATTCTTTTCCCCTCGTTTCACCAATCCGTCTTCCCATCTACTCCTACCCTCTTCGCCAACGTATCGTTTATGCCTATGGATAGTCTCTGTGGTGTCTATTATTATTTTTTTAATATCTCCTTCTTTGGACGGATGAACTAGCCATGGTCCTAGGACAAGAAATGTGGGGACCAATAACGTTGCGACGCTGATGATACAATAGACTATTGTTCTTTTTTCCTTTAGACAAAACCTCCAAACACGGCTACCTTTTTCTTGAATTTTGGTAAGGGTGATCATTTTGCTCTAGTGGATTTTCTCCCAATGCTACTGTAGCCAAAACCCCAAACAATGCCTAAACAAATGAGAAAAACACAATTTGCCCAGAAAAATATAAACAGTAGCTAAGTATGGTGTGTGTGTGTGTGTGGTGTGGTGCTGGTGGTAGTTTGGCACACTACTTGTCGTCGTCTGTTTCTTTGTTCTTTTCCTGATGCGTTATTACGGCTTTGCAGTGGCTTGCATGGACCCAAGTAGCTCTTTCTGCAACCTTTATTGCCGTCTGGGTGACGAGGAGGATGAGGTATGGACCCTGCCAAGGACTGGTTTTCCAGCTCTTTCTGCGGAAGTCCTTGATCAGCACCGTGTCTCCGGGCTGGAGGCTGTGCAGGGGTCCGTCTGCAGGTGTTGGTAGGGCTGCTACAACCTGGTGGCGGATATCTGCTAAATTGGATGAGAGGTTAATACAATAGCTCAACATAGCATCCTCACACAGAGTCGTGGAGGGGAGAGGCATCCCTGGTGCCGTCAATCCAATCTGAGGAGGAGCACCAAACAATATCTCAAATGGGCTCAGCTGACTTCTTGTTCTTTTCCTCATTCTCATGTACATCAACGCTATAGGCAGAGCTTGTGTCCAGGACATCTTTGTGTCAGCGCAACATTTGGCTAGTTTATTTTTGATTGTGCCATTTTCTTTTTCTACAGCGCCTCCACTTTGAGGGTGATATGAGCAATGTTTCCTAATGTCCATGCCAAGGTATTCATTGATTTGGGCTATTGTTTCGTTTGCAAAATGTGAGCCGTTATCGCTTGATAGTTTCTTTGGCAGGCCCCATCTTGGGATAATCTCTCTTAGTAGTATTTTTGCTACTGCCCCTGCTGTTTGTGCTTTTACAGGAAATGCTTCAACCCATTTTGACCACATATCTACTACAACTAGACAGTGTTTCTTTCCTTCTTATGGAGAGAGTTCTATAAAATCAAGCATGATATGCTCAAATGGACCACCGGGGAGTGGGTGTGCACCTGCCCCTTGAACTTTTACAGGTTTACCAGAATTTTGGGTTATGCAAATTAAACATGCTTCACAATGTTTTTGAGCCACAACTGGGAAACCCCTTGTGTACCAGTGTGTATTAATAGCACTTACCATCCCCCCTTTTGACACATGGTCTAACCCATGTGTCAATTTAGCAAAGTGGGGAAAGAAATGGCGAGGTAAACAGGGATTGGAGTTAGGACCAATCCATATTTTAACAGAGGGGTCAAAATGAGCTCCAGTCGAGATCCAGGAGGAGCGTTCAGCTTGTGGGGCCAGTGTTTGCATAGCTGTGAGGGAGGACATGTTATCAATGTAGGAGGGAACTGGAATGGAGGGACATGTGTAAGTGGTCTTAGCAGGGGAGCGTGCTGCAGTCTTTGCTGCAGAGTCAGCAGATGCATTCCCCCGAGACACCAGGTCAGTGTTGCTGGTGTGAGCTGTGCATTTACAAACAGAGATCTGAGAGGGGAGTAGAATAGCTTCTAAAAGATTAGAAACCAACACGTGGTTGAGGATATGTTTACCGTCAGATTTGAGGAAGGATCTACACTTCCAAATAGCGCCAAAATCATGGACAACCCCAAAAGCATATCTAGAATCTGTGTAAATATTTACGGATTTCCCTTTTGCTAGAGAGCATGCTTCAGTTAGGGCCATAAGCTCAGCTGCCTGTGCTGAGAGGTGACATGGGAGAGGGCCAGAACAGAGTACAGAAGAGTCTGAAACAACAGAGAAACTAACACGATTAGAACCATCTGGGTCACGAGATGCAGACCCATCAACATACAGAACGAGATCAGGATTAGTCAAAGGTATGTCTTTAAGGTCAGGTCGTGGTGTGTACACAATGAGTAATTCGGCAACACAGTCGTGTTCGTCACCGTCATCACAGTCTTCAACATTATCTCATCATTAATGTCATCCATAAGAAAATCCTGCTGAAAACATTGAGATGCACCTCGCTCAGCCACATGAACAGTACAATGCAAATGATCATTAGGCATAAATACAGCATTGGAAAGAACCCGCTGATGGGTCAAATGTATCAGTTTTTCTGATACAGGAAAATTTAGGAGCCAAAGATACACAAAGGATGTATCAGGTTGCCATAATGCAGTGTTGAGCATTATGGGAGATGAACGTCTGACTTCTAAACCTTCATCGGTGGAGATGAGGTTGAGACCAAACTGTAATATCAAATCTCTTCCCATCAAATTTATGGGACAGACTGATGATAATAGAAAACTGTGTTTAACAGATGAGGGAAAAGGGTGGCTGTTATCACCTATATCTGTGCATTTTACTGGCATGGAGAATCTTTCTTTAACAGTAACACCCGCAGCTCCAATAGAATGGATGTATCTGCCACTCAACTTGCAGTCAGGCAGATCACTAATTTTAACAACAGAGTGAGTGGCACCTGAATCAACCAAAAATACAATCTTTTTACCTAGGATGTCCAAAGACAGAGTGGGGAACTTCTCATACGAATTCTTAGCATTGTATTTTACATATGTGCCCAGTGGTTTCATAACTTCTCCCTGCAGCTGTTCAATAGCATTGACAATTTGTGTGTATGTGTGTGTTTCACTTCCCTGTTCTATAGCTTCGGGCGGCGCGTGTTCCTCTCCTGTCAGGCTGTGTTCACCGACCTCTCCAATGTCTGTCTGACGTCAGTTTCCAGCTGTGTAGTCCTGACTGAATTCCTGTTGTTCGCGTCCCTGTCCCTCTTTCTGGACAATCTTTGACCCAGTGATCTTGTTTGTTGCAGATGAAACAGGCACTGTTATTCTGTGGAGGCCCTCCACGTCCTCGTCCTCTGCCTCGAAATCCTCCTCTGCCTCGTTGGAAACCTCGTCCACGGGCTCCTTGTGAGTCCTTGTGAGACCAGGCTGTCAGAGTGGAGCGCATGCAGAGTTGAGCTTTATTTTTAGTGTCTTTTCTTTGCATTTCAGAGTGTTCTTTAGCTGCTGTAAGACGTTTTTCAGCGTTAATGGCATGACGGCGAACTTCGTCGAGTCTGGCTCCTTCATACACGCCAACACATGTTTCAACAACAGAGGCACTAATGTCTGGGCATAGGCCACGGAGGAAAGTGTTGATGAGATGGGTTTCCCATGCTCCTGGAGTAGCACCCATGTTATTTGGATCGGGGCGGTTGATGCCGCTGTTTTCGTTAAACACCTTCTCCAGGCGATGGAGGAAATCAACAACCGATTCTGTGACATCTTGGCTGCATGCAGAGATCTTTGTCATGTTGACTTTGGTAGGAAAGGAGGTGCGAATTTTTTCACAGAGGGCCGTAACAGCGATGGTGTAGTTGTTGTTGTCTGCGTCGGTCCACATAGGGTTAGCCATGCGGCTATCACCGGCCACCTCGTTATGCCATTTGGAGGCGTTGGTAGCCCCACAGCGTAGAATTAGTCATTTTCGTAATTCAGCCATAGTGGGCATAAATGTCTGACAGAATATCAAAAGTTCAACAGCAAATTTCTCACTGCTTTCTTCAATGTTGGGGAGGTGATCTTTGATTACAGCCTTCATTTCTTCCACGGTCCATGGGCGGAAAACAAGAGCGGCACCTAGGTGTCCCTGTACTTCGATCATGGGGAGATTCATGGTTGTTTGGTTATGTAGGTCTTTACTCTGGGATCGAAGATAGTATTTGTATTTTTCATGCTCTTCGTCGGCCTCTGCTCTGAATTTTTTACGGAGCTCTTCTTCGTCGGTGAGGTTTATTCGGGCCAAGGCTTCGCTTAGGATGGTGATCTTTCTGTCATTACTGTTCACTGGTAGCGGCAGGATACGATGTTCTCCTTCCACTTCTTGTGGTGTAGCGGCAGCCTGTGGTTGTGGTCCTGGTGGAGGAGTAGTTGGTGCAGATAGCACAGTTAGGAGAGGTGGGAACGGACAGCCATCCAAGAGGGAATCACGCCGGCCTTTTACAGAGGGATACAAAGAAGCCGTGACAGTGTGTGTGTTAAATGGGTTATGCGGATTGGGACTGAGAGGGACATATGGTGGTGGAAGCGCAGTGGTGGGGTAGGACATATGATCAAACATCGGACTTTTTTCGTCTTTCTTCTCTTTCTTATCTTCTACATTTATTTTCTTTAAAGCAGCAGCTAAATGCTGTCTTTCCCTACACTCGGCTTCATCCACCCAGTACTTCAAACACTTTCTGTGACATTCTATCATTTCTAAATCCTTAACTTTAATTTTCTTTTTCTTTCTAATACCATCTTCTCCTTCTTGCAACTTCTCTTTTAAGTCGCTTATTTTTAATTTGCTTAAAGAACCTCCCTTCGGAAAACCGAACATTTCCGTCCAAATAGATAAATTTAACAAACTGTCTTCACCATATTTCTTCCTCATGACATTTACAATCGGACCCTCAGGAGCTTCTAACTCCCTACACTGTTTAGCACCCATACTAAACTCTCAGGAGATTCTAACTCCTTACTTCTCAGGAGATTCTAACTCCCTACCTCAGGAGATTCTAACTCCCTACTATTCGTCCGTCGACGATTATAGTCTTTCACAAAATGTCATGAGGTTTGCTTAATATTTAAAAAAATGGAAATATAACATCTCACCGAGTTTATGGAGGAATTTTAGTTCGTTGGATCATGCGTAGTTAGGTCAGTTCCAGTCAGGCGCTGATCCTCTCTTCCCTTAATTTTGATGTCGAGGTAGAGGAGAATTTCAAGAATTCTGGCGCGACCACCAGCGTCCTGCTGTTCCAGACGAAACTTGCGATGATCCCACTTCTGACACCAAGTTGTTGTGGAAGTCGTGTGGATCTCGGCTTGTCTGGCTGATATCTCTGTATGGATGGTGTTGTGGAAGTTTTCCTGTTTTACTCTGGAGAGATGTATATAAAATCAAATAAATGGTGATAGAGACAGAGTTGTCTTTGTGCATTGATTTGTGGCCACAAATGGCACCAGTTTCACAGAATACAGCGTAGTTTATGGAAGGGCACAGGTTGGAAGAAGACACATAGGCTTTTTATACAATTTGGTTTGGAGACGAGGTGATGAAAAACCACAGGGGGCCGAGCCGAACTGCACTTTGATGCTTATAAGATAATAGTTATGTTAACAGAATATTGGGTGATACACTCAATATTCTGTCTCAGTATGTTAAACAGTTTGATCATGATTTGGGTGTGTCCTGTCTTTTGTTAGTTAATCAGTTTGAAACATTTGGCTGTGTCCTGTCTTTTGTTAGTTAATCAGTCTAATCAGGATGCGTCTGTCTTGTATTAACATGAAATGGCAGTTGGCCCTGGTTTGATTTGACCGGCACTCCTATGTTAGCATCAAATGGCAGTTGGCTTGTTTAACATAGGAAACTTATATAATTAAAACAGTAGACATTTAAATTGCTATTACATTGGCCGCACATCACTTGAAACTCAACCTTGACAAGACTGAGCTCCTTTTCCTTCAGGGAAAGGGCTCTCCCGTCCAAGACCTTACCATCAACATCGGCACCTCTGTTGTTTCCCCGACTCAGACTGCAAGGAATCTGGGTGTGACACAGGACGACCAACTGTCCTTCGGTGCCAACATCGCTGCAACAACCTGCTCCTGCAGACACACTTTGTACAACATCAGGAGGATACGTCCTCTCCTGACTCAGAAGGCGACGCAGGTTCTTGTCCAGGCTCTTCAACTCCCTCCTCGCTGGACTGCCTGCATGTGCCATTCGACCTCTACAGCTCATCCAGAATGCAGCAGCCCGACTGGTCTTCAATCTATCCAAGTTCTCCCACACTACACCGCTTCTCCGCTCCCTTCACTGGCTACCAGTGGCGGCCCGAATGTGCTTCAAGACTCTGGTGCTGGCCTACCGTGCTGTGAATGGATCAGTGCCTTCCTACATCCAGGCCATGGTCGAACCATACACCCCAGCACATTCACTTCGCTCTGCATCGGCCAAACGGCTCGCCACTTCCTCACTGCGAGTGGGACCCAGATTCCCCTCAAATTTAGATTTAGAGTTCATCATAGCACAGAGACGGCACTGGTGAAAGTTACCAATGACCTTCTATTGGCATCAGACAAAGGACTTGTCTCTGTTCTTATCTTGTTAGACCTCAGTGCTGCTTTTAACACTGTTGATCATGACATTCTACTACAGAGACTGGAACATGGTGTTGCATTAATTTGGCCTCCAGCACTACCGTAAGGAATCTTGGCGTTATCTTTGATCAGGATCTGTCTTTTAACTCCCACATAAAACAAATCTCAAGGACTGCCTTCTTTCATCTACGTAACATTGCAAAATAAGACACATCCTGTCTCAAAATGATGCAGAAAAACTAGTCCATGCATTTGTTACTTCAAGGCTGGATTACTGCAACTCATTGTTATCAGGTTGTCCCATCAAAGTCGCTTAAGACTCTTCAGTTGATCCAAAATGCAGCGGCACGTGTATTGACAAGAACTAGGAAACGGAATCATATTACTCCTGTATTAGCTGCTCTGCACTGTCTCCCGGTAAAATACAGAATAGAATTCAAAATCCTTCTCCTGACTTACAAAGCAATTAATGGTCAGGCTCCAGCATATCTTAAAGATCTCATAGTACCTTATAAACCAACTAGAGCATTGCACTCCCAGACTGCACGGTAACACAACATATTTTCTGTCAAATGTTGTATTTGTACTATGTTGTTTATCCTGTACATACGACATCTATTGCACGTCTGTCCGTCCTGGGAGAGAGATCCCTCCTCAGTTGCTCTCCCTGAGGTTTCTTCCATTTTTCCGTCTTTAATTATGGGGTTTATTTTAGGAGGTTTTTCCTTGTGCGATACGAGGGTCTAAGGACAGAAGGTGTCGTATCCTGTACAGTCTGTAAAGCACACTGAGACAAATGTATAATTTGTGATATTGGGCTATATAAATACATTTGATTTGATTTGATTTGAAACAAAACCCACCTGTTTGCTATCCTGGCTCCAAAATGGTGGAACGACCTCCCCATTGATGTCAGAACAGCAGATAGTCCTCCCACCTTCCGTCGCAGACTGAAAACTCATCTGTTTTGTCTACAGCTTTGCAAATTAAGAAAAAAAGTTATTTGTATGATGCACTTATATTGGTTTGGCTTGTTTGTAGCTAATAGTTGAATTCGTATTATTTTGTTTCTGTATGTTGCACTTGACTTAGTTTGACTTGTGGCTTATTTGAAGCTATTGTTCTGCACTTAAAGGATTGTACCTATTTGAAGCTAATGTACTTGCAAGATTATTGCTGTTCGGAGTTGTATCCTTATGATTGTTTGCACTTTTTGTAAGTCGCTTTGGACAAAAGCGTCAGCTAAACGAACTGGAATGTAATATAATAGCACACTTCAGAGCATATTACATTAACGTACTGATGATGTGTTTTAAAAATTCTATTTTTATTCTCCATCAGTGCTGCTCAGATTCAAACAACACTGGTATCAAAACTGTAGGCCCTGCAGTGCCACTTCATCTGGGATGTGGACACCAGCGGGTCCAAACTTTTCTGTTTAAGGGAAAGGTTTGAGGTTTTCGCCACCGAGGACGGACACAGCTGGCTGGGTCACATTTACAACCTGCGTGGGTTCATTGAATACAAGCTGGGGTTCACTGAAGAAGCCCAGAGTTTCTTCAACAAGGCTAAAGAGGCCTTCCGCCAGGTGAGAAACGCAGATGAGGGTCCCTAGTTAGTGGTGAACAACAGGAACCAGGCTTGGCTGCACCACCACCTGGGAGACCCAGCAGAGCAGTGAGCTTTGTTTTGTGAAAGACAAAACTCTTTGATCGGTACTATAATACTTAACTTGATGTATAACCTGAATATTATCACCAGATTGTTTGTATAGAAAGTATGTCAAGCTTTGTGTAAGTTTTATACAATAATAAATATGCATTATGTACACCAAGAAAGGTTCAAGTATTTTTTGTTTTGGTCGTTACTATATACAAGAAATTGAAATACACGACACATCATTATGCAGTACTGTACACAGGGTGCTGATAGATGTTAATTAAACTACAACTATTAAGTCAACTTGGATGGAACAGTGACAATATTTCCAAGGCGATATGTGAACAGGTGACTAATAATCAAACATGCAAGCTTTTGTGTTGAAAAGAAGTGTTTTTAAATTAAATAGAACCCTGTCAGGTCCGGACCTCCTGGTGGCACAGCACTGCTGCGACCCGGGCTCCTGTCGCGCGCTGGAGCTTTTATGTTTTTATGTTGTTTTACGTTTCTTTTTTTTATTTTAAACCACACGTTTTAATCTAAAGACTGCGTATGTTGGCACGATTACGATCCTTGCAAAAGAGACGCACTAATGGCTCTCTGCACTGCGGGAGCCTTCCCACCATCTGACCTGCAGAGTCAAACTACAAACTACAGAGTCTTCTATTATAGTGTTTACTGAGACGTGGCTTCACTGGGATATTTCTGGCTCTTTGTGAGCTGGAGTATTTTTCTTTAATTCACTCAGACAGAAGTGAAACGTCGGGGGGCATCTGTGTTTTTAACACTGATAAGTGGTGCAGACAACAAAGTACGACTCGACTTCACCTTTTTGAACTTAGGGTGTGTTTTTTATTATAGGGAACTTCAATTATTGCAAACTTAAACTGTCACCCGGTTTTCAACAATACTATAAATGCGGGACAGAATTATAGACAAATTTTACGGCAATGTGAACAACGCTTATGTGAGTAGAGCCAAACCCCAGAGCTTCCAAACCCGGACCATAATACGATGCATCTCATATCTGCTGAACTGTTGTCAAACAGAGCAAACCACAAACCAAGACTGTAAACATTTGCACTAGTGACAGAATAGAGCCTCTTAACAGATGTTTTCTCCCTACTGAGTGGATTATCAGCAGAGCGTAATAATGCAGGTGTCTCCAGGTAACGCTGTCCCAGCTCTTCATACTTTCACCAGGGTCACCGCCATCGCATATGAAACAGACATGCAACTAATTTTGACAAGGGGTCATGTTGCGCATCTCACACAGCTTGTATTGTATAATTCACATTAGCATGTTTCATGAAGTAAGTCTATGCACCTCAGTTTTGTTGTTGTTTTTCAGTTTTGTTTTTTATCAGGGAGAGAATTCAGCTGAGGGGGCACAGTGAACTTTTTGGACATACCTGGACCCCCAAGGCTCCACATTAAGCCGACAGGGACATTCTGCAGACAACTGCTGCTCAGAGTGTACACATATACTGAATATGCTTAAATTATGATATCTTAATATTTTATCAGAAGGTGCACCCAGTAAATAACTGTGGCATCTTGGGGTTAAATATTTCATTCACAAAATATGAATATATACACAAATTTAAAATAATCGTTTTGCTTTTCTTCTAAAGAAGAAAAACGATTATTTTAAATACACTTATGAGAGAATATAATCACAAACTTTAATGAGTCAGGTCTTAGTTCATTTTTCAGAAATGTGGCTTTCGGTTAGTTCGGATAGTCAGGTGTATGTAAATGTCAACATCTGACATTCACTTCTGCTTTGTAGTCAACATTTAAAGCTGCATGCTCAACAACATCTCATAATTTACAGCAAAGCAGGAGTTGGACATCACTGACTTTTTTCCAGTGAACCCAAAGCAGCATCAAGAGCTAAATCCAGCTGAACTAAGTAATATTTAGAGAACTGCTGAGTCGAGGAAACAGCTGAATGATGAGGTGAGCAACTGCTTCTGTCTTTCAAGTAATAACAATCATTATGATGTATTTAATATCTTATTATTACTAAGCCCCAGAGATCCAAAACCCTCACTTTTAATAACAATAATAATAATAAATTGAAATTATATAGCGTTTTTCGAGACCTCAAAGCTGCTTTACAATAGTAGGGGAAGTGGGGCCAGGGGTTAGGACGAGGGAAGAAAGGGAAAGAGAAAAGGAATAATAATAACAATAATAATAATAATAATAATAATAATAATAATAATAATAAGTCACTTGAGTCACTTTTCAGAAAATAATATTTTCTTCTGCTCCGGCTCGGTTTGCTGTTATTTTGCATGTGGTGAAACGCCAAAGTAGCTGCTTGATGTCTTTAGTTTTTTTGGACAAGTCTAGTAGTCTACTCCATTGAGTGTTGACAAGAAACAGGTGTAGACGAAATATGTGTTGTTTTGATGACCTATCATGTACGCAAAGGTGCGTAGTGACACAAGTGACGTTACGCTATCCAGATTTTTGCCGTGCATGCGTACCTGCATACCAGTTATGTGCACCCCTGAATATATATCTCATCTGGCTTGTGAACACCCTGGGATCCCCCAAGAGGAGCTGAAAATGTTACTGGTGAGAGGGAATGAAAAAAGGATGGATGTTTTATTTTCCTACTCAGTGCTTCTTACTCCATTCCTTCCTTCCCTTCTCCTTTTCTCCACATGAGATGAACAGTGGTTATGAAAACATAGCAAACTTCAAAGCATATTACATTAACCTACTGATAATGTGCTTTAATAATTGTTATTTTTATTCTCCATCAGTGCTGCTCAGAGTCAAACAACACTGGTGTCCAAACTGCAGGGCCTGCAGTGCCACTTCACCTGGGATCTGGACACCAGCAGGGCCAAATGTTTACGTTTCAGGGAAAGGTTTGAGGATTTTGGCATCGAGGACGGACACACCTGGCTGGGTCACATTTACAACCTGCGGGGGTTCATTGAATACAAGCTGGGGTTCACTGAAGAAGCCCAGTGTTTCTTCAACAAGGCTACAGAGGCCTTCTGCCAGATAAGAAATGCAGATGAGGGTCCCTGGTTAGTGGTGAACTACGGGAACCTGGCTTGGCTGCACCACCACCTGGGAGACCCAGCAGAGAGTGAGGCTTACCTGACAAAGGTCGACGCCCTGATGAATGAATATCCATCTCCATCCCAGGACAAGCTCCACCCAGAGATCTGCGCTGAAAAAGCCTGGACTTTCATAAGGTTTAGCATAGATAAAATGCCGCTGGCTCTAGATTACTTCCTGAAGGCCATCGAGATGCAGCCGGACATGGTGGAGTGGAACACCTGCCATATCTTAGGGTTAATGTTTGCTTCAGAGCACAGCAGCACAGCAGTGGGGGCTGACATCTTGGAGAAAATGAGAATCGCCAAAGAAAAGGATCCAGAGATCTTGTACCTCGCAGTTCACTACCTCGACCAAAGTGCTAAGAAAGGAGAAAGAATTGAAGATGAAGCACGTGAGCTAGCCAGGGAGGTTTTGAGAAATCCTGTCAGCAGCTACAGTGGTATTAAACCATTACTTAGCGTTTACAGAAAGTATTTATCTGTTGATGAGGCCATTGATTTGGCAGAGGAGGTTCTGAGAAACCATCCAGATGAGCGTTATCTGAAGGGATGTGCTGCACTCTGCTACAGATTGAAGATCTTTGACAATGACAGTCGCCGAACACAAAGCCTGATGGACAGAGCAATCAGTCTCCATGAAGAGATGATTTCTCTTTACCCTCATTCCTCACTTAAGAATAAAATAGATCTTGCACATATATATGCAAAGTCAACTAATGGCCTAGCTAAAGCTGAGCAGATATACCAGGAACTGCTAGAAAGGGATCTTGAACCTATAGACAAACAGATGCTTTACTACAAATACGCACAACATTTAAACTTCAATGGACAGGATCGCAACAGGTCACTCGGATATCACATGCAGGTGGCAGAGCAACAATCCATCTTTCTTGAGAAAAGCATCAAAGTTCTGGTGAACTTTAAAGACAGAGGCGGGGACAGAATGTGTAGAGAAATAGAGGAGTTTCTGGAAAACCTGCAAGAGCCATAGTGTTTTTAACAGCACTGGTTCTGAATCCAGAACAAATATAGGTATTGCATTAGCAATAACATCTGTATATACTTATTATTTTGATTACTTACACGTTAATTAAGTTGCATGTTTTTTCTCTCTTGGTCGTGTGGTCCAGAAGGCAGCAACACCCACACTCGGAACATGTAATATACGATCAACTCATTGTTGGTTTTAGTTTATAAATGGCTAACAAACAAAAGAACCTGTATATTTTGAGCTGTCTCCTTTTAAGGCAGGTTTCAACAAGTGTTCATTGAAGACAACACATATCTAAATACCTATACATTAGCACTGAAAAACTGCCAGCTGTAGTACACAAGTACAAATGTGTTGTAAATGTTAGTGAATAATAAAACTTGGATTTGTAATGCAGCTTAATTTGTTCTATCACCTGAATTACAGCCAGATGCAACTGATTGTTTTCATGTATGTAAGCTGTGTCTCAGTTGTACACTCTATAAATACTATGAAATATACATTACTAAGACATTCTGTTGGACGTCAACCAAACTACAACTTTTAAAGCTACTGCCAACATTATATTTGAAAACCTTTAGAGAAGCAAAACATTAGTTAATTCATCGTTTTCCAAAAACTAAAATCACAGTAACACTGAATTTTATGTTTGAGATTTCAGAATAATTCCTTGGAAATAATAATTTGGTACTAATTACAGGGGAAAACAGTAATTTCCTCAAAAGAAATGCTGAAGTTTTTCCCAAGTAAAGATGAATTCATTTATTGATTGATGATTGAAAACTTTATTGGAGCCTTGTTTAATAATATAATTTCCCAAAGACAAAGTATAAATGTTTGCATGTTCAGCCGACCTTTTGGCAATATAGTGTAACATGAAACCCATAGACTGTTGAAAACACAGCTGTAATATTTGTATCATGTCTTATTTTACTTGACAAAGTTCCTTGTAAATAAAATCCCAGGAGAATCATGTCATGTCTCGTCGAGTTTGTTGAGTTTTTCATGTTGCAACTTCCTGTTTTGTTGTGTAACTACCTCTTGTTTCTCAATCCAGATCCCTTTACTTCCTGTCTTGGTGTGGTTTCCTGCCATCTTCAGCCCCGCCCCTGATTGTTTCCACCTGTTCCCCCTCACCTCTTGTATAAATTGTCCTGTCTCCCCTTGTCTTGTGCCAGTTTGTCTTGTCATATCATGTGCAAGTACCAGTTTATCAACAAGTGTGATTTTTCAGAGAAGTTTGTATATCCTCCTAGTGTGCGCTTTGAGTTGATCATCGGATTTATTGAAGTAAAGTATTGTTTTTTACACTTTACATTTGTTTCTGGAGTCGTGCGTTTGAGTCTTCCTTCCCTGTGTCCGAGTCGTAACACATCAATCATGAGTTGCATGTCGTCGTCTTTCCTCTGGATTCAAACAAACTTCCATAAAACACACGACTAAGGAATCAGGGTCTTTATTTCTGACAAATGTCAGGTCAGAGTGTGAAACTCATTCTTAACATACAGAAACACATTTTCTACATTTACACAGATCCAAAAGTTATCAATAATAGCTGTAAGTATCTGAAGACGGGGCGTACTGTAAGATTGCTCTCTCTCAGAGGGTGTGAGAGAATATATACTGTCCATACACAATGCTGAGACCGGAGGGCTTTACATTGTAAAATCTTAGACATGTCGGTGGTCCAACATCGAAAATGGAAATGACTCGTAAACTTAAAATTAAAAAAACTCAAATTTCGTACAAGATTTAGAAGCAAGTTCTATGACCGTTTGGAGGTAAAAAATAAAAAGGGAAGATATATAAGAAGCATCACTCGTTTCCTCTTCGACTCTTCTTGTGACTCTTTTTTGAACTCCTGTGATGTGAGAGAAACAAAATGACTTTAAATGGAAATAATTAAACAAATAGTTCATAACTAATTACTTAGAAAAGAAATCACACTGGAGATATAGGAACATTAAATACCCTGTTTGTTTCATTTCAGACATTATTGTAAAATAGTGACAACACACAAAGAGTGCTGGGCGTCTCCTTAAATCCATTTTGTTAATGTGCTGAAGATCGCGTGTTGCGACTGAAAGCTCCAGAACAGCTACTCAATTAACCTTGACGTGAGATTGTTTTGTTTGTACTGCTTCCAAGGTCAAGAATCCTTTTTTATATATACTTTAAAATGAAAACAATTATGTGAAAAGTGGGAAAACTCCATCTGCTGGTGAAGATCGTGTGATACAATATAAATATCCTGAAAACTACTCTAAAGACTCTGTGGAGAGATAGTTTTGGTACAGACTAAAATGTACCTGTGGCACTGCTATCAAGAAGCACCAAGTACTGAAAGTTGTCAGATTTGTAAAGTTAATGGCTTCTTCTTTGTGCACAGTTCCTGATTTAAATTAGTTAAAAACTGTATTTTTAGGCAAAGTTATTGTTCATCTGCTTGTGTTTAGACAACATTCAGTAACTTTCGCTTCTTGTTTAAAAAAAACATGTTTATTATATGGGATCGAAAAACTTGGAACTATACCCTGACCCAATATATGCAGATAGAAAAATGGTTATAATTTTGTGAGTAGATGCAACATTCTTGCATGTTTAAGCAACAACAGCATCATCACTCACCTCTCTGGGGACTTTGAGTGGCTGCGATGTCTGTGGCTTCTGTGATGACCTGGATCAGAATAATGATAGCATAAGTACCAAACAACCATCCTCAAACCATCATTTACAGTAAGGATTTGTTTCTTCTTCTACATACTCATAAGAATCAAGTATTGTGAACATCTGGGTAAAACTTTGAATTCAAATAATAAAGAAAACCAATTGAAGAAATAAAAGTTTGACCGGAACACGAAAACTAAATGACAACGACATAAAATAAAAACCTCATCGAGCTCATCTGTCCAAATAAGAGGAGGTAGAATCAAAGAATAACTTCCTCTCATTCACTGTGGTGTTCACAGTTTAGTACAAATACAATTCAATAAGTGAAATGTCTGCAAAAGAGTTCTCAACAAATTCTTATTAGGGTTTTATCTAAATGACCTCCCTGTATACATCCATCCATCTATTATTGTA